>NC_068368.1:49115079-49415164 GCF_020536995.1 Dreissena polymorpha | reverse complement strand
GGCTTAATGCATGTGCTTTAATTGTCTTTGCAGATAAGCATGTGCAGTCTGCACAGGCTAAATAGGGATGACGCTTTCCACTGTAATTGATTTTTTTTTTGTTCATTAAAAGGAAGTATCTTCTTAAAGAAAATCCAGTTAACCCTTTGCATGCTGGGAAATTTGTCGTCTGCTAAAATGTCGTCTGCTGATTTTCTAAAATTAGCATTTTCTTCCATTTTTTTCAAAGAATACTATCAGAATAGCAAACAGTTTGGATCCTGATGAGACGCCACGTTCTGTGGCGTCTCATCTGGATCAAAACTGTTTGCACAGGCCTTTAAAATCCGGTTCCAGCGCTAAAAGGGTTAAGGGGGAAAGTGTGATTCCTGATAAGTCTGTGCAATGACACTTTTCGCCCATGCATTGAGCCCAATTTTCCCCAAACTAGTCTCATATGAGGAGTACAGAATTAATTGATGTTAATTGGTGATGTGCTATGGGGTAAATGTCTATTCCTACATAACGAGGGCACTTTAAGGGTCTTTTAGAATATTTGAGCGTTTTTGCAAGACATTGCTGGCAAATATTTAATATCTTGCTTGCTGAATAGCTTAAAAAAGAGTCTAGTAAGTCTCATTGTAGAGTATTCTTTTCACATGCCTGAATAACATTCAAATAGCAGCAGGCTGTCAGGCTTGAAGATTATTCTGAATACTTTAGAACGTGTGTTTCAAAAGGAACACATCACCATTATTTGGAATTCTATACTGTAGTTTTCAGTAGTCTCTCATTGAAAAAGAATCGCAGACAGATCAAAAGTTGTCTGAAAAAATATTTGCATAGAGAATGGGCACTTTTATAATTTAATGTTATTTTGTTTGTATTAATAGTAAGTACTTGTAATTATCCCCTGCCATAGGCGGAGGGATATTGTTTTGGCGTTGTCTGTCCGTCCGTCTTTCCGTCTGTCTTTCCGTTCGTCCGTCTGGAGCCATACCTTGGAAGTGCTTTGGCGGATTTCATTGAAACTTGGTATGAGTATGTATATGGATAAGAGGATGATGCACCATAATAATGAGAAGAGTGCTTAATTTTACCACACACATTCTATAAGTTTCTGTGTAATGTTTACTTGTTAACATGTTAACTGGTTTACATATTGTTTCCAGTGTTAAAATCAAGTTAACTGATTAATATTTTGTTTGCGGTGATATAATTAGGTTCACTGGTTAACATATTGTTTGCGGTGCTATAATTAGGTTAACTGATTAACATATTGTTTGCAGTGCTATAATTAGGTTAACTGATTAACATATTGTTTGCAGTGCTATAATTAGGTTACAATGTAACTGGTTAACATATTGTATGCTTTAATTAGGTTAACTGATTAACATATTTTTTGCAGTGCTATAATTAGGTTAACTGGGTTAACATATTGTTTGCAGTGCTACTCAGGTTAACTGGTTTACATATTGTTTGCAGTGCTATACTCAGGTTAACTGGTTAACATATTGTTTGCAGTGCTATACTCAGATTAACTGGTTAACATGTTGTTCGCAGTGCTATACTCAGGTTAAAATATTGTTTGCAGTACTATAATCAGTTGGTTAAATATTTGTATGAAAATATGATTTCTGATGTTCAAATAAAACCAATAAATGTGCAATAATGTTAATGCGCAAAAATGCGTATGTTTCAATATGTGATAATATGTCGTATGTGTTTGTTTATATTCTGTGCATATCTGCCAAACGTGTGTCTTTGTTAGTACTGAATTATATCTTGCAATCTACAAAATTTGTAGTTTCACCAAAAATCAATAAATGGCTGTGGCTACAATACTACTTGTATATCTTCTTTATAAATGTTCAGCCCTTGTTATTTTCCCCTACCGGTTTCACTGGAGGGGACTGATGGTTTTCGCTCTGTGTGTCCGTTTGTCCGTCGGTCCGTCAGTCTGTCACACTTTTCTGGATCCTGCGATGACTTTGAAAGTACTTCATATTTTTTCATGAAACTTGAAATATGGACAGATGGCAATATGGAGATTATTATGACGTACCATTTGGGTCAAAAGTCAACAAGACCTACTAGGTATAAAGAGAAATGTACGTCGACGTACAATATGTGACGTACATTTTTTTGTACTTCGACGTACAAAATTGTACGTCGACGTACAATTTTTACCGACCCTTGAGTGTTAGCCAATCAGAAGACCCCTTACATCTGTTGCTTTAATCCGCATGTAAAACATTCACTGCGCTATTTTCAGACTCTTCATACGATTTTCATTTCAAAATTTGATTCAATATCATTTTTCCTATGCTTTCTAAACAATCGTGTTACCACAATAATACAGCGGATGTCTACACTGGGTATTAGCAAACTGCTGTGGTGATCCCTATCCATTTGAACGACAAGTTATGACATATAGATCAGACATCGTCCGGCTGTCTAATAAAGTGTATAATATTTATTATTTAAACCGATTTAGAATAAATACCCTCAGGTAGATACTTATTTTTTTATTTTTTTTTTTAAATTTCAATTTTGATATTTTTATTCATTTTGTCCTCAATTAAAAAAGAGATTTAAAGCATTTATTATGAATATATCTGAAGGAAAAGCGGCTCAAGAGACGAGTGTTTTGATTGGCTGTTCAGACAATTTTTACGTCGACGTACAAAAATGTACGTCGACGTACAAATTGTACGTCGACGTACAAATATATACGTCGAAGTGTATTTCATAATTGTACGTCGACGTACATATTGTACGTCGACGTACATTTCTCTATTTACCTAGTATGTCTTGTTGACTTTCGACCCAAATGGTACGCCATAGATTATGCTTATCATTTCATTTTGTTCCTACGTCAAGAATTATGGTTGCTATGGCAACAAATAGACTAGAACTACTGCTGAAAATGGTGGATCCTGCACACTTTTCTGAATCCTGTGATAACTTTAAAAGTTCCTAATATTTTTTCATGAAACTTGCAACATGGATAGATGGCAATATGGACATTATGCACATCATTTCATTTTGTTCCTACGTCAAAAATTGTGGTTGCTATGGCAACAAAAAAAAATAAAAAAAATAATCTGAAAATGGTGGAATTTCTGACAATGGTGGAGCCAGTAGGGGACCATATTGCTTGACAATAGCCTTGTTTATTTTTAGCTCTCCTGAGCACAACATGCTCATGGTGAGCTTTTGTAGTCGCTTGTTGTCTGTCGTCCGTTGTGCGCCGTCAACATTTGCCTTGTTAACACTCTAGAGGCCACATTTATTTTCCGATCTTCATGAAACTTGGTCAGAAGATTTGTCCCAATGATATCTTGGATGAGTTTGAAAATGGTAACCTTTGCCTTGAAATACATTGCTGCCATGGGGCGGGGCATTTTTCCTTATATGGCTATATATGGCTATAGTAAAATCTTGTTTACACTCTAGAGGCCACATTAATAGTCCGATCTTCATGAAACTGGATCAGAAGATTCATCCCAATAATATCTTGGACGAGTTCAAAAATGATGCTGGTCGGTCGAAAAACATGGCCACCTTGGGGGCTGGGCATTTTTAATCAGGTTTTCCGAAGGAAAAAACTGGTTATTAGATTGGGGAATGCGGGCGGGCTGGCTGGCGGGTGTGCGGGCGGGCGGAACAAGCTTGCCCGCTCTCTAATTCAAATAGTTTTCATCCGATCTTTACGTAACTTGGTCAGAAGTTGTATCAAGACAATATCTAGGTCAAGTTCGAATATGGGTCATGCCGGGTCAAAAACTAGGTCACGGGTCGAAAAACAGATTGATTTTGAAACAAAGGGATGAACAATCAGTAGCAATGCACATTTTGAGTTGCAGTTGTCTCCCTTTATCAGACTTGTTTATATTTTAAACCTGGTTTTGTGACAATTTTGGTCCGATGTTCCTTATATGGCTATAGTAAAACTCTGTTAACACTCTAGAGGTCACATTTATTTTCCGATCATCAAGAAACTTGGTCAAAAGATTTTTCCCAATGATATCTTGGATGATTTCGAAAATGGTTTTGGTTGCTTTAAAAACATGGCCACCAGGGGCGGAGCATTTTTCTTTATATGGCTTTAGTAAAACCTTGTTAACACTTGAGAGGCCACATTTATTGTCCAATCTTCATGAAATTTCGTCAGAAGATTGGTCTCAATGATATCTTAGATGAGTTCGAAAATAATTATGTTTGCTTGAAAAACATGGCTTCCAAGGGGCGGTGCATTTTTCCTTATATGGCTATTGTAAAATCTTGTTAACAATCTAGAGGCCACATTTACTGTCCGATCTTCATGAAACTTGGTCAGAAGATTCATCCTGATTATATCTTGGACGAGTTCAAAAATGATGCCGGTTGGTTGAAGAACATGGCTGCCAGGGGGCGGGTCATTTTTCCTAATATGGCTATGGTAAAACCTTGTTTACACTCTAGAGGCCACATTTATTTTTCGATCTTCATGAAACTTGGTCAGAAGATTTGTCCCAATGATAAATTGTTATCTCAGGTGAGCGACTTTGGGCCTTTCAGGCCCTCTTGTTGTCTTTTTTTGGCACTTTATTATTTTGTCGAGCCATCTTGGATGAAGCTTGATGAAGCAGTCACAATTGCTCAGGCCTCACTCCCAAAATGGTGTTCTTTTCTGGACAGCAAACACTGTTGGCATTAATTAATTATTTTTTGGTGACCTTTAGTCTCACTCTTTTTTTTTTAGTTAATACCTTTCAGGGTTCCCAGCTAACCTGAAAATCAGGAAAAACCTGGAAAAAGACCTTCACTTTTTCCAGTCAGGGAAAAGTCAGGGAATTTTGGAAAAGTTCCTGAAATCGGAAAAATCAGGGAATTTTGTTTGGTCAGACTTTCCCGACTTGTGTCAAAAAGTCCATACAATTAAAAAAGCAAATCAATTCCTCTGCATGGCTATGGTGGCTTTGTAGGGTCTAGGAACTTTCTGAGTTTGAATTACATTGAATTTCTCTTAATACTGATGTTCGAGGTAGTGTTCAAAAATCATTATGATAAGTTACATGTAATACTATATGAACATTCTCTTAGTACTGTTGTTCCTGTTACTGTTTAAAATTGTTGAATTACTTAACAATATGTTCCAATTATTGTTGCACAACAAACATTAAATAAAAATAAATGAAAAGGCGAGGAAAGGATGGCTGTGAGAAGAGATGGAAGGCCATTACTTTAAAATAACATAAATATAATACATGTTATTGTCTGCAACAGCTATTTATTGAGAGTTTCTAAAACAAGAAATAGGTCGAAATTATGATCCTGGAATTTTTATTTTCCATCAGGGAAAATCAAGGAAAGATCAGAGAATTTTGTTAATACAAAAAGCTGGGAACCCTGCCTTTAAACTTCACTATGATCATGAAAACCCATGAAAATGCCAGAATACTCGTTATCTTCAAATGCACAATGTCCAAAAAATGAAGACAAATCCTCACAAGTACCACATTAAATTGCAAGAATGCTTGTTACCGTCTTATGCATATTGTCCCAAAGTGAAGGTGAAAACCCACTAAAATGCAATTATGCTTGTTACCATCTCAAACATATTGTCCCAGAATGAAGGTGAAAACCTATTAAAATTCAATTATGCTTGTTACCGTCTTATGCATATTGTACCAGAATGAAGGGGAAAACATATTAAAATGCAATTATGCTTGTTACCGTCTAAGGCATAATGTCCCAGAATGAAGGACCTGGCGAAAACCTATTAACATGCAAGAATGCTGGTTATCTTCAGATGGCTATTGTCCCAGAATGAAGACGGAACCCCACAAATATCACATTAAAATGCATTTATGCTTGTTACCATCTTATGCATATTGGCCCTGAATGAAGGTGAAAACCCATTAAAATGCAATTATGCTTGTTACTGTCTTATGCATATTGTCCTTGAATGAAGGTTAAAACCCAGTAAAATGCATTTATGCTTGTTACCGTCTTATGCATATTGTACCAGAATGAAAACCCATCTAAATGCAAGAATGCTTGCTATTTTCAGATGCACAATGTCCCAGAATGAAGACAGATCCCCACAAGTACCAGTTCACGTGCGAGGTTTGTCACCGAGCGTTCCGGTTCAACTGGCAGGTGGTGCGTCACATGAGGACACATACCGGGGAGAAACCGTATGAGTGTCAAGTGTGTCACAGGAAGTTCAACCAGAAGTGCAGTGTCAAGTCTCACATGTTGACACACACTCAGATGGAACTGGACAGTTTGACACACTTGTAGTTTGACATACATGTAGTTTGACACACTTGTAGTTTGACACATCCTGACTGAGCTGCAGAGTTTGATTCACATGTAGAGTGAATATGTTGACACAGATCACTTGTAATGTGTATATCTTGACATGGGTGTCAAGTCTCACATGATGACACACAATTCAATAAAAATAAAAGGTTGATATTTTGGAGGATATGTTAACACGGTTGTCAAGTCTCACATTTTGAGACACCAACAGGGTTGAACTATAGGGGTTGATATACTTTAAGTGTAAATATGTTGACACGGGTTTTGAGTTTTACATGCTGAGACACACGCGGTTAAAACAGCAGTGTTTCACACACTTGTTGAGTGGATATGGTTTGGCATGACTGTGAAAGTGGGAAAGTGTTCAGGAGTTTACAAAATAATTGTAAAGTTAACCTTTTGTACACATTGACTCATTAAAAAAACCCACAAAACTTGCACAGGAATGTACATGTAAGTGTAATGTCAAGTCACTGTCTTCAAATGAAATTTAATCAAAATTGATGTGTCAAGTAACATATCATACGTTGACACACACCTGGGCTGGGTTGAACAATTTGACACTTATTATTATTATCATGTTTACACAGATTTTGAGATGAGACATTTATTGAGTTGACGTATTTGTAGTGCTTGACATTCTTGATTTAAAAGTTTTATCATTCAGACACACTTTCTATCATCTGATTTATTGACACATTTGATATGATCATTTAGTATTGTATTTTTATATGATCAGTAGAAACTGTATTGTTATTGCTTCATTGTGACAATTAACAAAATTACTGTAACATCTTTTACAATTTGACACCTAGAATAAGCTGTCTTAATTTCATATTTCATTTAATATATTGTCGGTTGAAATATTGTGTCTATCAAAATGTTACCAGTAGGAACTGCATTTGTTACTTTTGGCCATTTTTGTACTTGTCTAGACGAGTGTCTATAGTTTGTAGTATCAGGTAGTATTGGTCTGTTTAAACCTGTTTCTTTTCACATCAGTTCAAATATACTTTGAAATGTTTTGCATTTTGTGTGATTTCTTTTTAGTGCAATGCATGAAAAGTGCAAGTTGCTGCTTCCTCAAATAGAATTAAAAATCAAGTTGGCTTTATTCTTAAAGCAGTACTTTTTATATTTACCTTCCTGCCTACAACAAATAGACATACAGCTCTGTGGCAGATTCTCTCTATATTTTTATTTTTTTGTTAAAAGCAAACACACTTTAATAAATTAAAATCAAAATTTTTCCCTTGACTGGCCTGGGCACTGGAGGGAAATGAGGGACGACAACACAAAGATCCTATGCCAGTTAGGTGTGTTGTGGGCTGCTGTGAATATTTCATCCATGAGAAGGAACGTCAACCATTTTTCTGATGGCCTCGACGGCTACCTAAATGATATACAAAATAATATTCAACGATAAACCCTGTTTCTGTTCTCAATTTCAGTGGGAAGTTCAAGCCCCATGAAGTTCAAGGACATTCAGCAGTACCCCTGCCCCATTTGTCACAGGCTGTTCCGCTTCAACTGGCTCGTCACTCGTCACATGAGGTCCCACACTGGGGAGAAACCGTTCCAGTGTAGCGTGTGCGAGAAGTGCTTCCGACGACGTGATCTACTCAACAAGCATGTGTTGATAGAGCATGAGATTACTAAGTGTGAACTTGCAGGGTTTAGTGGGGTGGGTACTGAGTAAAATGGATGATGTGTCCTGGAAATGGGAATGTGTTTTATAGAGCATGAGAGTGCTAAGTGTGAAGTGGAGCTTCCATGGACGGGATCCACTCAACAAGCATGTTTTGATAGAGCACAATATTTATTAGTGTGAAGTTATCAACTCAACAAGTACTTGTTGATAGAGCATGAGATCCAAAGTGTGGTCAGAACAATGGGTTCTGTGCTGTGGAAATGAATGGATCTAACTCAGTGATACACTAGTTATGACATAATAATTGAAGCTTCAGAAAGATAATTTAATTCTTGTTGGTTAAATGTAAACTATAGTAAACACAGCATAGGTACAGCCAGTGGAGGTTAAATTATATCGGAGGCGGGTGTGATGTATTAGTTATTAACCACTGATATAAGGTATTGAGTGTCTGTTTTTAGCTCATCTATTTTTTGAAAAAAAATTATGAGCTATTGTCATCACCTTGGCGTCGGCGTCGGCGTTGGCGTTGGCGTCGGCGTCCGGTTAAGTTTTGCGTTTAGGTCCACTTTTCTCAGAAAGTATCAATGCTATTGCATTCAAACTTGGTACACTTACTTACTATCATGAGGGGACTGGGCAGGCAAAGTTAGATAACTCTGGCGTGCATTTTGACAGAATTATGTGCCCTTTTTATACTTAAAAAATTGAAAATTTTGGTTAAGTTTTGCGTTTAGTTCCACTTTTCTCAGTAAGTATCAATGCTATTGCATTCAAACTTGGTACACTTACTTACTATCATGAGGGGACTGGGCAGGCAAAGTTAGATAACTCTGGCATGCATTTTGACAGAATTATGTGCCCTTTTTGTACTTAGAAAATTGACAATTTTGGTTAAGTTTTGTGTTTAGGTCCATTTTATTCCTTAAGCATCAAAGCTATTGCTTTCATACTTGCAACACTTACTAACTATCATAAGGGGACTGTGCAGGCAAAGTAATGTAACTCTGACTGGCATTTTGACAGAATTATGTGCCCTTTTTATACTTATAAAATTGAAA
The DNA here is from genome assembly GCF_020536995.1 of Dreissena polymorpha. Taxonomy (NCBI): domain Eukaryota; kingdom Metazoa; phylum Mollusca; class Bivalvia; order Myida; family Dreissenidae; genus Dreissena; species Dreissena polymorpha. The sequence goes on along the minus strand of NC_068368.1, from coordinate 49,406,161 downwards.
ATTTGATTAAGTTTTGTGTTTAGGTCCACTTTATTCCTACAGTATCAAAGCTATTGCTTTCATACTTGCAAGATTTATGAACTATCATAAGGGGACGGTGCAGGCAAAGTTATGTAACTCTGACTGGCATTTAGACGGAATTATGGGCCCTTTATACTTAGAAAATTGAAAATTTGGTTAAGATTTATGTTTTGGTCCACTTTACCCCTAAAGTATCATAGATATTGCTTTCATACTTGGAACACTCACAAACTATCATAAGGGTACAGTAAAAGGACAAGTTGCATAACTCTGGTTGTCATTGTTACGGAATTATGGCCCTTTTTTGACTTAGTAACTTTTAATATATGGTTAAATTTTGTGTTTCGATCCACTCGAAGTATCAAGGCTATTGCTTTCAAACTTCAAATACTTACATGCTATCATGAGGTTACTGTACCTGGCAACTTGAATTTTACTTTGACCTTTGAATGACCTTGACTCTCAAGGTCAAATTATTAAATTTTGCTAAAATTGCCATAACTTCTTTATTTATGATTAGATTTGATTGATACTTTGATGAAACTACTCTTACCTGACATACCACAATAGACTTCACCCAAACCATCCCCTGTGCCCTCCCCCCCTTCCCCCCCTCCCCCCCCCTCCCCCCCCTCCCCCCCCCTCCCCCCCTCCCCCCCTCCCCCCCTCCCCCCCTAATTTTTTTTTTTTTTTTTTTTTTAAGATCATCTCACAAATGACCACCACACCCTCACACTATACCCCCACCCCACCCCCCCACCCCACACCCCCCCCCAATTTTTTTTTTTATTATTTTTTTTTTTTTTAAGATCATCTCACAAATTATCACCACACCCTCACACTATACCCCCCCATTTTTTTTTAAAAACGGTTATGTTTAGAATACCGTCCAACCATCGCACCCAAACCCCCCCCCCCCCCCCCCCTCTTTTTTGGAAGATAATGTAATAAATGTCCACAACCCCACACTATACACCCCTGTTCACTCCACTCCTCCCTCCTTTGTGATTGAAAATGAGAGTCCCTTCACCTTTAAAAAGAAAATAGATGAGCAGTCTGCACCCGCAAGGCGGTGCTCTTGTTAAGGCTTGGTACCACCTTCATATTGAGACATATTTTAAATTCTTAAAATGGTTATAAATGGATAAAAGGGCATGTTTTATTAACCCTTGTTTTGTTTATAATGGCATTGCGGTCCTTTCAGTTTGTGCAGACACTATTTAAAGCTCACCTGAGCAAAACCTGCTAATGGTTAGCTTTTACGATTGCCTTTTGTTCATCAATTGTTTGTTCATCGTGCTTCGTCTTACCCTCTAAACATTCTAGAGGCCACTTTTTTGCCCGATCTTAATACAAACTGTTCCAAATATATCTGTACCAATTTTGAAACTAAAAATAAATAGAAAACTAGTAATTAAAAACAAGGTCACTAGATAAAATTAAGGAAAAAGCTTGTAAACACTCTAGAGGCCATACTTATTGCCCCTTTTCATGAATGATTTGTTCCAACAATATCTCAGCAGGGTTAAGAAATGGTTCCTGTCAGTAAAAAAATGGCTGCTAGGGGACGTGTGTGTGTGTGTGTGCGCGCGCGCGTGCGTGCGTGCGTGCGTGCGTGCGTGTGTGTGTAGTTTTCCTTATATGGCTTTAGTTTAGCCTTGTGAACACTCTGGAAGTCATATTTATTTTAAAAACTTCATGAAACTTGCTTAGAAATTTGCCCCAATGATATCTCGGGGAGTTTGATAATGATTCTTCTCTGTTAAAAAAATGGCTGCCAGGGGGCGGGACAGTTTTTTGGATCATGGCTAAATTTCAATCTGGTGAACACTCTAGAAGTCACATTTTTTTCACAATCATCATGAAACTTGCTCTGTTCCGAGTTCGAAGAAGGTTAAGGTCAGTTGAAAATATTGCCGACAGGGGGGATAGGGCAGTTTTCCTTTCATGGCTGTAGTTAAAGTTTGTGAACACTCTAGAGGTCTCATTTATTTCCCGATCTTGAAACTATGCTCAGAACATTTGTCTTCATAAATCTGATTCGCATGGGGTCAAAGTTAAGGACATTAAGCTACATTAACCCATTTATGCCTAGTGGACTCTCCCATCCTCCTAAATTGGATCAATTTATTTCCAAAATTAGGGATGTCTAGTATATTTATTTCTATATTTAAAATCATTCTTACAGAAATTCATTTAAGCAAACAGCGCAGGCCCAGATGAGACGCCGCATCATGCTGCGTCTCATCTGGGTCTACGCTGTTTGCCTAGGCCTTTTTTCTAGACACTAGGCATAATAGGTTAAAGAAAAGCTTGTGAACATTATAGAGGTCTTATTTATTGCCAAATCTTTATGAAACTTAGAAATAACATCTTTCCCAAAGTATTTCGATGACGATCATAACCGGGTCACAAGGAATAAAAAACGATGTCATTAGGTCAAATTAAAGAAAAAGCTTGTGAACGCTTATTCCAAATCTTCATGAAACTTTGTCCCAATGTTTGTCATAGTGATTTATCATTACAGACAAGGCTTTCGCTGGGAGCATCAGTGTTTATTGAACACAGCATCTGGTAATGTGACATTATATATATAAATTATAGTAATTTTTGTTTTTAGATGCATATTTGTGTAAGATAATAAGCTTTGCAATGTGCTTTAGTAAAATAAATTTTGAAATCTCCCAAGATTTCTTATGTTGTTGTACTTGTTTTGTTTTGTATTGTATTGTTAAAAAATACTTAGAAATACATTATGTGCAAAGAAAATTGCATGTGGAACACAATTTATATTAGCTCATCTATTTTTTGAAAAAAAAAAAAATGAGCTATTGTCATCACCTTGGTGTCGGCGTCGTGTCCGGTTAAGTTTTGCGTTTCGGTCCACTTTTCTCAGAGTATCAATGCTATTGCATTCAAACTTGGTACACTTACTTACTATCATGAGGGGACTGGGCAGGCAAAGTTAGATAACTCTGGCGTGCATTTTGACAGAATTATGTGCCCTTTTTATACTTAGAAAATTGAAAATTTTGATTAAGTTTTGTGTTTAGGTCCATTTTATTCCTTAAGTATCAAAGCTATTGCTTTCATACTTGCAACACTTACTAACTATCATAAGGGGACTGTGCAGGCAAAGTTATGTAACTCTGACTGGCATTTTGACAGAATTATGTGCCCTTTTTATACTTAGAAAATTGAAAATTTGGTTAAGTTTTGTGTTTAGGTCCACTTTATTCCTACAGTATCAAAGATATTGCTTTCATACTTGCAACACTTATTAACTATCATAAAGGCACTGTGCAGGCAAAGTTTTGTAACTCTGACTGGCATTGGGACGGAATTATGGGCCCTTTATACTTAGAAAATTGAAAATTTGGTTAAGTTTTTTGTGTTTTGGTCCACTTTACCCCTAAAGTATCATAGATATTGCTTTCATACTTGGAACACTCGCAAACTATCATAAGGGGACAGCAAAAGGACAAGTTGCATAACTCTGGTTGTCATTTTTATGGAATTATGGCCCTTTTTTGACTTAGTAACTTTGAATATATGGTTACATTTTGTGTTTCGATCCACTTTACTTCTAAAGTATCAAGGCTATTGCTTTCAAACTTCAAATACTTTCATGCTATCATGAGGTTACTGTACCTGGCAAGTTGAATTTTACCTTGACCTTTGAATGACCTTGACTCTCGAGGTCAAATTATTAAATTTTGCTCAAATTGCCATAACTTTTTTATTTATGATTAGATTTGATTGATACTTTGACAAAACAACTCTTACCTGACATACCACAATAGACTCCACCCAAACCATCCCCCACGCCCTCCTCCCCTCCCCCCGAATCCCCCCCCACACAATTGACCACCACACCCTCACACTATACCCCCCACCCCCCCCAATTTTTTTTTGAAACGGTTAAAAAACACAAATATTTATTTTTATTATTTTATTTTTGAAATACCGTCCAAACATCCCACCTAGGAATCCCCTCCCCCCCCAGCCCCCTCCCCCCCCCCGAATTTTTGTGTGTGCATTTTTTTTGCATTTTTTCGCATTTTTGTAAGATAATGTAATAAATGACCACACCCCCACACTATACACCCCTCTTCACTCCACCCCTCCCTCCTTTGTGATTGAAATTGAGAGTCCCTTCACCTTTAAAAAGAAAAATAGATGAGCGGTCTGCACCCGCAAGGCGGTGCTCTTGTTAAAAACATATGGTGTGTACTAGATTAATCATTGAACATTTGATCAAGTGAAGTAAAACAAAGAGGATGTTTGGGGACATTTTAACTTAATGCAATATTAAATAACTATTTGTGCAAATAAGCTTGAATATCAATTGAGAGTTTATTTTTTATTAAAATATTCTAAATAGAACAGTACTACATGTACATGTCTTTGATTATTGATAAAGAACTCACACAGTGATCAAAGTGCATGTATTAATAACAATAATAGTGATGTTTCTGATAAAGATAATATTTTATCAAACACAACAGAAATAGTGCAGAAGTTCAATCAAAAACGCAATGTTGATTTTCAAATGTCCAATTACTACAAGGGTGGACAGTTCGACAAACTTCCAGCTTGAATGAATCAGATATTTGTAACAAAATAAAATATGTTATTTAACAAATAACATACAAAAATTGTTCACAGAGTGATATAAGTACATGTAATACAAAATAGTGATGTATCTAATAAAGATAAAAGTTTACTAAAGACTTCAGAAATACAGCACAAAGATTGCAAACTGCTTATGTTCCTATTTACAGGTCCAGGAAAGTTAAGTCCAACAGGGGGCCTGTGTACAAAGTCCCAATTCCTGTGTACGGTGTGTGATCGACAGTTTCGCTACCGCTGGCAGGTTACGCGCCACATGAGAATCCATACAGGGGAGAAACCATTCAAGTGTGACGTGTGCGGGAAGATCTTCAACCAGAAAAACTCGTGTCAGAGGCACATGATCACACATATGAACTATTTGATGTCCATCAGTGCTTTGACTGCCAAGTTGCCACCTAGTACTATCCCCCAGTCGCCCACTGTTGGCCTTCTGTCGCCCAGTGTTAACCCCCTGTCGCTCAGTGTTAACCCCCTGTCGCCCAGTGTTAACCCTCAGTCGCCCAGTGTTAGCCCATTCTTTGAAAACCATCAGTAGTGACGAAGCAAAAGTTAAAATATAAAGATGGATTATCCTGTATATTTTTTACGCTTGACAAATGCACAGTGACCAAGAGTATTATTATTTGATATCCTTATCTGTGTCAAAGGCTTATTATACTCTTATGAACTATTTATTGATATCCTCCAGTGCTTTGATTGCCCAATTGCCGTCCAGTGTTTGATAAGCTTCAGTAGACATGCATGATTTAAGATATCACACATTTATGATGATAAGCATCAGTAGACATTCACAGTTTAAGATATCACACATTTATGATGATAAGCATCAGTAGACATTCACAGTTTAAGATATCACACATTTATGATGATAAGCATCAGTAGACATTCACAGTTTAAGATATCACACATTTATGTTGATAAGCATCAGTAGACATTCACAGTTTAAGATATCACACATTTATGATGATAAGCATCAGTAGACATTCACAGTTTAAGATATCACACATTTATGATGATAAGCATCAGTAGATATTCATGATTAAAGATATCACACATTAATGTTGATAAGCATCAGTAGACATTCACAGTTTAAGATATCACACATTTATGATGATAAGCATCAGTAGATATTCATGATTAAAGATATCACACATTTATCCTGATAAGCATCAGTAGATATTCATGAGTTAAGATATCACACATTATGATGATAAGCATCAGTAGACATGCATGATTTAAGATATCACACATTTATCCTGATAAGCATCAGTAGATATTCATGAGTGAAGATATCACACATTATGATGATAAGTATCAGTAGACATTCATGATTTAAGATATCACACATTTATGATGATAAGTAACAGTAGACTCTCATGATTTAAGATATGACACATTAATGTTGATAAGTATCAGTAAACATTCATGATTTAATATATAGCACATTTTAGTTGAAAAACTACATAAGACATTTATGATTTAAGATATCACACATTTATGCTGATAAACATCAGTAGACACTCATGATTTAAGATATCATTCATTTATGCTGATTAGTATCAGTAGACATTCACAGTTTAAGATATCACACATTTATGATGATACGTATCAGTACACATTCATGAATTAAGATATCACACATTTATCCTGATAAGTATCAGTAGATATTCATGAATTAAGATATCGCACATGATGATAAGTATCAGTAGATATTCATGATTAAAGATATCACACATTTATGTTGATACGCATCAGTAAACATTCATGATTTAAGATATCACACATTTATGTTGATAAGCATCAGTAGACATTCATGATTTAAGATATCACACATTTATGTTGATAAGCATCAGTAAACATTCATGATTTAAGATATCACACATTTATGTTGATAAGTATCAGTAGACATTCATGATTTAAGATATCACACAATTATGATGATAAGCATCAGTAAACATTCATGATTTAAGACATCACACATTTATGATGATAAGTATCTGTAGACATTCATGATTTAAGATATCACACATTTATGATGATAAGTATCTGTAGACATTCATGATTTAAGATATCACACATTTATGATGATAAGTATCAGTAGACATTCATGATTTAAGATATCACACATTTATGCTGATAAGTATCAGTAGACATTCATGATTTAACAGTTTAAGATATCACACATTTATCCTGATATGCATCAGTAGCATTAACAGTTTAAGATATCACACATTTATGCTGATAAGTATCAGTAGCATTAACAGTTTAAGATATCACACATTTATGCTGATAAGTATCAGTAGCATTAACAGTTTAAGATATCACACATTTATGCTGATAAGGATCAGAAGACATTCACGATTTAAGATATCACACATTTATGATGATACGTATGAGTAGACAATTACTATTTAAGATTAAGGACCAATCAGAAGTTAATATCTCAGATAAAGATGAAATATCATGTAAATTATTGAACCTGACAAAAAAGCACAGTGACTTTGAGTATTATTATTTGATGTCTTTCTTATCTGTATTCATTTGAGTTGTTCTACTGAAAACAATGTATAGAATGTTCCTAAATGTATACTTTTGTTGATATTCTGTTAAGGCAAAAAATGGATGGTGTTTTCTTGGTCGAACACACTGTAGTAGCCTTTTATATTTAAAATACATTTATAGACAATATAAGCCTTTAGATAATTTTTTTTAATAGCAGACAGTATAAGCTTTAAGACTATTTTTTCATTAACAAACATTATAAGCTTTAACATTATTTTTAATTAAACAGACAATATAAGCTTTAAGATTATTTTTCATTAACACACAGTATAAGCTTTTAGACTATTTTTCATTAGCAGACAGAATGTGCTTTAACATTATTTTTCATTAACAGACAGTATAAGCTTTTACATTATTTTTAGCTCCACTGGCCAAAGGCCAGCGGGGCTTATGTCATGGTCCTGTGTCCGTCGTGTATGCGTCCGTGTGTTAACTTTTTCTTTAAACATCTTCTTCTCCTAAACTACTTGTCCAATTCTGATGAAATTTCTAAGGAATGTTCCTGTGGTGAACCTCTTTCAAATTTTTTCAAATTACGCCCCTGGGGTCAAATTTGACCCTGTCCCTTGGGGTCAAAAAAATTGAAAATTTGCTTATATAAGGCCTATTTTGTGCAAACTTTATAAATCTTCTTGTCAATAACCATTGGGCCTAGGGCTACCAAATTTGCTATGTAATGACATCTTATAGTCCTCTACCAAGTTTGTTCAAATTATGCCCCTGGGGTCAAATTTGACCCTGCCCCGGGGGGTAAAAAAATTATACATTTGCTTATATAAGGCCTATTTTGTGAAAACTTTAAAAATCTTCTTGTCCATAACCATTGGGCCAAGGGCTACCAAATTTGGTATGTAGTGACATCTTATTGTCCTCTACCAAGTTTGTTCAAATTATGCCCCTGGGGTTAAATTTGATCCTGCCGCAGGGGGTCAAAAAATTGAAAATTTGCTTGTATAAGGCCTATTTTGTGAAAACTTTAAAAATCTTCTTGTCCATAACCATTGGGCTTAGGGCTACCAAATTTGGTATGTAGTGACATCTAATAGTCCTCTACCAAGTTTGTTCAAATTATGCCCCTGGGGTCAAATTGGACCCCACCCTGGGGCGTCAAAAAATGGAAAATTTGCTTATATAAGTCCTATTTTGTGCAAACTTTAAAAATCTTCTTGTCCATAACCATATGGCATAGGGCTACCAAATTTGGTATGTAATGACATCTTATAGTCCTCTACCAAGTTTGTTCAAATTAAGCCCCTGGGATCAAATTTGACTGTTCCCCAGGGGTCACAAAATTGAACATATGCTTATATTGGGCCCATTTTGTGCAAACTATAAAAATCTTCTTGTCCATAACCATTGGGCCTATTTCTACCAAATTTGGTAGGTAGTAGGTCTAGTGACATCTAATAGTTCTCTACTTAGTTTGTTCAAATTATGCCCCTGGGAACAAATTTGACCTTGCCCCAGGGGTCACAAAAATGAACATATGCTTAAATAAGGCCTATTTTGTGCAAACTTTAAAAATATTCTTGTTCTTAATTATAGAGCCTAGGGCTACTAAATTTGGTATGTAGTGATATCTAATAGTCCTCTACCAAATTTGTTCAAATTATTCCCCTGGGCTCAAATTTGACCCGGCCCTGGGGGTCACAAAACTGAACATATGATGTTTACCAGTGGAGATTACTGCGGCCGTTTTGCTGTGACCGACAACAACATCAACATCTTGTAAACATGAGATAAAACCCTGTCATTTAGTGCCATTTTAGGTCAGATGGTGACTGCTTACAAAGGCGTTGAAGTAAGAACATGTGTTATGAATGTTTTTCTTATAAACTGAGAAAAGTCAGGTTTTATTTAAATATGTCGAAAGTGACCATATATCCGGATGAAAATACTTTGGATGGCATGTTAATTTCATGTCTTTTTTGTAGTGTTTAAACCAGTTTAATAATATATTATTGATTTTTAAAACACAACTTCCATGAACATAATTATTTCAAGAAAAGTCAATATATGATACTGCCTGTAAACTCAAACTTTGTATCGAAGAGAAGGTGTTGAAATTAATGAAGTGCAATGTTCTTAACTATCGTATATGCTGCTTTTTAATAACTAATTGTTATTGTTCCATTTGTGAATCGTGACTCATGAATTGTGGATATGATTGTCAATTGCTGAACAATCCATATATATTTCTGACCATTTTATAATTTTCTTAATATAAGTTATGAATTGATCTCTTTAAGTCAAATATATTACTTAATTAAACCCATTTATAAATATAAAGAAAAAATCTTTAGATTATCATAATATTCTAAGGCCTGTTGGTCTTAGGGATGTGTGGGTTGATGAGCAATTTCTCCTTTTATCACAATTATTTCTACCCTACCTGATCATTTCCTTCATATTCTATTTTAATTTAATTGACGTCTGCAACCGTTTCATATTGGGAAAGTCCAAAATGTGTCGTTTGGTAAAGGGATAAGGCATTTTGATTTCTACGGGTCTTGTGAATCTGTTTCAAATCAAATGCGTAGATTTGATCTTCAGCATCTAAAAATATGTGAAATAGAAAGAACGACAATATCTTTTGAAGAGATAAATGTAAGTACGTTATAAGCAAAGGACCTGTGCAACAATTCCTGGGCTTTTTAGTTTGTTTAGTTAACACGGTAGTAACTTTTTCCATATGTAAAAATGCTCATCCTTCCAACTTTAAGCGCCCAGTGGGACGAGGGATAGAAAGAGAAAGTCACATGCTTGAGTACATTTCAACCCATGCGCATTGCACGTTTTTTTCGCAAAGAAAAAACAATGGAGCGATACAGGGCCATCATGGCCCTCTTGTTCATTTTAAAGAATAGTCATATATTTTTCTAAAGACTAAGAGCATTTAAGAAAATTTATTTCGAATATCACCTATAAACAAGCAACACAATTTTCTAAAATTGACATAATGAATGAAGTTTTTTTGCAGGAAAATAATGTCAAGATGAATTTAATAAATGTATATCTGTGATGTCACTGGTTACAGAATAAACACTTATTAATGAATTTTAAACAGGGAGATGGCAGAACATAGTGCTTATTACACACTACTATAGCCAAAAAGAATTCTCAAAGCCTGTTAGAAGCAAAATATAATTGTTTGTGTTAATAAAATTAATTAGATCATACAAATCTCTTTGATGTTCTTATTTTGTTATATCAAACCACAGTGGACTTTTTTCAAGTGCAGTTCAATCCCCAATACATGTATTACCTTACATATGGACCTCCCTCTGTGGAAAGGGGGTTTAATGCATGTGCATACAGTGTAGTCCCAGATTAGCATGTGCAGTTTGCACAGGCTAATCAGGGATGACACTTTCTGATTAAATTGTATTTTTCATTTAAATGAAGACCCTTGACATAACATCCAGTTTAGGCGGAAAGTGTCGTCCTTAATCAGCCTGTGTGTACTGCAGAGGCTAATCTGGGATGACACGTAAAGCACATGCATTTAGCCCCTTTTTCTCAGAGCGCAACTCCTATTGATGTACCACAATGCCATATGAACATCTACAGGGGCATGTGGATCAGTGGATCACACAGTGATTTACCACAATCTTATATTTCCCATTCACAGAGGCAGTGGACCCGTTGCAAGCCAACCAGTGTGGCGTCTGCAGCAAGTCCTTCCTGTACCCCTCAGCACTGGAGATCCACATGCGAATACATACAGGAGAGCGACCTTACAGTTGCAACATTTGCGGGGAGAGATTTGCCCGAAAAGACCGCTGCAAAATACACACGCTCAAGCACAGGAACCTGCCTGATATGCCTTGAATCGAGATGACTGTCAAAGATTGTTTATGCCTCCTTGGAGTCGGTCTGTATGTATGTCTGAGTGTGAGGATGTTTGTCCGAAAATTCCTGTCTCAACCGTAACTTTGCCAACTAGTGATGGATTTAGAAATAAATTGACACAGATGTGAACAGTCCTAAGGAGACATGTTGCCTGTTACTTTGCCAACTAGTGATGGATTTTAAAATAAATTAACACAGATGAGAAAAGTCCTAAGGAGACATGTTGCCTGTTACTTTGCCAACTAGTGATGGATTTGAAAATAAATTGACACAGATGTGAACAGTCCTAAGGAGACATGTTGCCTGTAACAACCTTCTCTCTATCCAAATGGTCAAGGTCTCACTTTGGCTGGTTTTGGTGGGTTTATGAAGAAAGAGTTGTAGCCAAATACATTTTTCTTAAGCCAAAGTGCTAATTTGTAGCAATCGGCTAATTTGGTGAATGGCAGTGCAAGCCTTGTAATTGATCATAAAACAGCTTGTCCAAACTTAACCCATTTATGCCTAGTGGACTCTCCCATCCTTCTAAATTGGATCAATTTATTTCCAAAATTAGGGATGTCTAGTATATTTATTTCTATATTTAGAATATGTCTACAGAAATTCCTTTAAGCAAACAGCGCAGACCCAGATGAGACGCCGCATCATGTGGCGTCTCATCTGGGTCTACGATGTTTGCCAAGGCCTCTTCTAGACACTAGGCATAAATGGGTTAAAATAATTCCACAAATTACCACACTCAGGAGACAGTGTGCCGTGTGTGACAGCTATCACCATAACTCGAAGAAAAGGGAGTATATAGTTTTCGCACAGTCTGTCAGTCTGTCATACTTTTCGTGTCCACTCTCTCATTCAAATAGTTTTCATCTTATCTTTACGAAACTTGGTCAGAAGTTGTATCTAGACAATATCTAGGTCAAGTTCGAATATGTGTCATGCAGGACAAAAACGAGGTCAAGGGGCAGTAGGCGGCATTGTGTTTCTGACTAACACATCGTGGTAAAAGGTCAAGGTCATCCTTCAAGGTCTAAGGTCAAACATACAAATCCAAGGGAAGTAATAAGCTTTAAAGGGAAATAATTATTCAATATTGAACATAGCAACTTGATATTTGGCATGCATGTGTATCTCATTGAGCTGCACATTTTGAGTGGTGAATCTACAGTCACGGTAGTGGACTGTTATTATTTGCTACTAAAAATAGAGATTTGTTAGAGACAATTATTTTCAAGGGAAGTAATTTATATAATTATAAATCTCAGAGTATATATTTCCTTACCAAGAATTTTAGTTCTTTTCACAGTTACTGTACAGATTTTTTATTTTGATTATTTATAACTCAAATGATTGATTTGTCAAAGTTTTTTTTTAAATGATATAGTTATCATTTCTTACCTGTACTAATTTGTGAATGGTAGGGTTCATTACATACCTGTGGACTTGTGTCCATAGATACGTGATGAACTCTGGCTATGATCTCTTTGATAAACCACAGGCCTTGGCCTTGGTTGTCAGTGATGTCTGACTTGGTCATTTTTGACTGTCTACAGACCCCCCCCCCCCCCGGCGGTTGGATTGGACAAAATCCAAGGGAAGTAATAAGCTTTAAAGGGAGATGATTTCTATACCTGCCACTTGTCTTGTTCATGGTTCATTGCAGCTAACACAAAAGTTGATAATTGATAGTTGTGTTATTGAATTGTTTATTGAAAGATGGTTGTATATGTAGTAGGGTAGTTATACCCCCACAAACGAAGTTTAGGGGAATATATAGGAGTGATTTTGTCTGTCTGTTGGTCTGTCCTTCTGTATTAAGTGTCTGCTCTCTTATTCAAGTTGTTTTCATCCGATCTTCACCAAACTTGGTCAGATGTTGTATCTAGATGATGTCTAGGTCAAGTTCGAATATGGGTCATGCTGGGTCAAAAACTAGGTCACAGGGTCACTTAGTGCATTTTAAACATTCAGCATGGTGTCCGTACTCTAATTCAAGTAGTTTTCATCCAAGCTTCACCAAACTTGGTCAGAAGTTGTATCTAGATGATGTCTAGGCCAAGTTCAAACATGGGTCATGGCAGGTCAAAGACTAGGTCACGGGGTCACTTAGTGCGTTTTAAACATTCAGCATGGTGTCCTCTCTCTAATTCAAGTAGTTTTCATCTGATCTTCACCACACTTGGTCAGAAGTTGTATCTAGATGATGTGTAGGTCAAGTTCGAACTTGGGCCATGCTGGGTCAAAAACTAGGTCTAGGGTTCACTTAGTGCGTTTTAAACATTGAGCATGGTGTCCGCTGTTTTTTGTGAAGACAACATGCAAAATATTCTGTGTCAATGCGGCATATGGGGGTATTCGTCACGTCTGTGACAAAGCTCTAGTTTTTAAAGTTGCATGTATGCTTTTTTTTTTTTAAATAACCTTTGCATAAACATGGTTTTATATTTGTGTCTAGTAATCTCTGTATGATACAAGAGTTTGTGAGGTTGTAATGCTGGTCTAAAACAATTAATGTTTGTCATATAGATTAAAATAATTTAGAATACATGTAGGTCTTAGTAGGTAGTAAAAATGTAATTTAATCATTTATACTGTATACATTATGCTGTAATTGAAGGGACTATAATTTGGAAATTAAATATTAAAATAAAGTCTTCATATTATTTCATAAATTGATAGACATGTTCATATCAAATATGTGTTTACTTTAATTTTGAAATAATACAAACTGTATTTTGTGTGTGTTAACAATTTGTCAACAATGACAATCTGGTTTTCTTTCATAAATTGATAAGAGTTTATTATGTTAAATTGGCAACATCTGTAGCATAGTTTGGGCAGATTATGTTATATATTTGTTTATGATGTATAATTTAGATTTTAGACCCGTTTAATCCATCAATTATTAATTTTCTTCTGATATTTGGACAAAATACAATAAGTTTCTTAAATATTATATGATATATTAAATGTGATTCCTTCAGCTATAGTTGTTCAGTGTGGTTTAATGGTTGCTATTAACATTCAAATAAACATTTTCAAGAGCCAGATTATTTTTATGCCCCCGGAGGGTGGCATATAGTTTTTGAACTGGCCATTAGTTCGTCCGTCCGCCTGTTTGTCCCTTTGTCAGTCTGTCTGTCCGTCCATCCGAAAACTTAAACATTGCTTCTGCAATATTTAAGATAGCAACTTGATATTTGGCATGCATTTTTATCTCATGGAGCTGCACAGAGGTGAAAGGTCAAGGTCAAGGCCATCCTTCAAGGTCAAATATATTGCTTCAAAGCGGAACATTTGGGGGCATTGTGTTTCTGACAAACACTTCTTTTGTTTTGTCATACATGTATTTTATATCACAACTACAGTTTGATCTGCATTTATTCTGCTTAAAGCTTGTTTTTTTAGTAGACACAAATTCTAAATTTATTAGATTGTCCGAAATTGATGTTTTGAATTAACATGATTCTTGTCCAACTAATTTTCTGCTCGTCATTGTATTCCTTGTCAATTGTGCAACCTTATTTTAACTTTGTTACCATTTCTGTTTATGTTTTTACACCATCACCAACTGAGCTTAAATTTGTTTCTTTTAAAACTGTTGTTTATAACTTTGAGCAGGCAAAGATTGTTTGACTTGTATATTGTATTATTTTTCTCATCTACATTAAGTGTTACAGTTGTATATTATAGGTAATAAATAATAATATTACCGTAAACAGCCCTATTACTCCTCTTTACTCTCAGTTTTATGGTATATACTTGTATTTAAAGTGTATTTTACTATGTACTATGTTATGCGAAAAGTTTGGTGAATTTTGTGAAATTTTCTGCATAAAACAATTATTGAAACTTTTTGCTCTTGTCTCAGACACTAAAAACATAGGCTTTATTTACAAAAGAAAGTATCCAGTTCACACATTTAGTAATTTTGTGTAGGTAGTCAAGCCTAGAGAATGTTTACCTGATGTATGGATTAATTTTTTTCAGATGAGAGAAGCGACCAGATAAATAAGAAGTATTCATGTCGAATCTGCAGCAAGCGTTTCCACTACCCGTCTGCGGTGCACCTGCACATGAGAACCCATACAGGAGAAAAACCATTCCAGTGTCCAGTGTGCCATAAGGCCTTCAATGCCAAACACCATGTCAAGGCTCACATGCTCACCCATCTTGCTGTGAATAAGTAGACTTAAGTCTCACATGCTCACCCATCTTACCGTGTCCAAGTAGACTTAAGTCTCACATGCTCACCCATCTTACCGTGTCCAAGTAGACTTAAGTCTCACATGCTCACCCATCATAACGTGTCCAAGTAGTCTTAAGTCTCACATGCTCACCCATCTTGCTGTGAATAAGTAGCCTTAAGTCTCACACGCTCACCCATCTTACCGTGTCCAAGTAGACTTAAGTCTCACATGCTCACCCATCTTGCTGTGAACAAGTAGACTTAAAGGGGCCTTTTCACAGATTTTGGCATTTTTTAGCTTATTCATTAAATGCTTTATATTGATAAATGTAAACATTGGATCGTAAAAGCTCCAGTAAAAAATCAAGAAAAAAATTAAAAAAAGGAAAAGAGCATTGCCCGGAACAGGTTTCGAACCAGTGACCCCTGGAGTCCTGCCAGAGTCCTGAAGTAAAAATGCTTTAGCCTACTGAGCTATTCCGCCGAGTACACATTCCAGACGTATTTTATACCTTATATAAGCAATCTTCGTAGTTTCACAAAATTTAACGACAAAAACAGAACTCTCCAAATTATTCAATCGTTTCGCGTTGCAACGCTTTATAATTTTTAGGTTTTAAAATCGTCAAAAGATGCATATAATGGCTATATAAGAGCATGGTTAATGTTCAGTATTACTGTTTCCTCACAAATATCATAACTAAAACGAAAACTAACGAATCTGAAACAACTTTTTTCAATTTTGTCAATTTACCAAAGCGTGAAAAGATCCCTTTAAGTCTCACGTACTCACACATCTTTGTGTCCAAATATACTTCAGTCTCACATGCTCAGCCATCTAACTGTGTCCAAATAGACTTAAGTTTCACATGCTCACCCATCTTGCTGTGTCCAAGTAGACTTAAGTCTCACATGCTCACCCATCTTTCCGTGTACAAGTAGACTTAAGTCTGACATGCTCACCCATCTTACTGTGTCCAATTAGACTTAAGTCTCACATGCTCACCCATCTTACCGTGTCCAAGTAGACTTAAGTCTCACATGCTCACCCATCTTACCGTGTCCAAGTAGACTTAAGTCTCACATGCCCATCTTACTGTGTCCAAGTAGACTTAAGTCACCCATCTTACTCTTACTGTCCAAGTAGTCTTAAGTCTCACATGCTCACTCATCTTACTTTGTCTAAGTAGACTTAAGTCCCACATGCTCAGCCATCTAACTGTGTCCAAGTATACTTAAGTCTCACATGCTCACCCATCTTTCCGTGTCCAAGTAGACTTAAGTCTCACATGCTCACCCATCTTGCTGTGTCCAAGTAGACTTAAGTCTCACATGCTCACCCATCTTTCCGTGTCCAAGTAGACTTAAGTCTCACATGCTCACTCATCTTACTTTGTCCAAATAGACTTAAGTCTCACATGCTCAGCCATCTTACTGTATCCAAGTAGTCTTAAGTCTCACATGCTCACTCATCTTACTTTGTCCAAGTAGACTTAAGTCTTACATGCCCATCTTACTGTGTCCAAGTAGACTTAAGTCTCACATGCTCACCCATCTTACTGTGTCCAAATCGACTTAAGTCTCACATGCTCACCCATCTTACTGTTAACAAGTAAACTTCAGTCTCACATGCAGAGTAATTTGTAATAGAAAACATTCATTTGTTACACTTGAAAATCATGGAAACAATTTAATCCCTATGTATCTGAAATTATTGTGAAACGGAAGATATTCAAAATGGCATTAATTCTTATTGTGTCCCAGTAGACATCCCAGTCTTACACCCCACACAGCTCAATATGTCTCAGTAGACTGAAGTCTCACATCTTCACACCTCTCAATATGTCCCATTAGACTGAAGTCTCACATTCCCCAAACATCTCAATATGCCCCAGTTGTCTGAAGTCTCACATGCCCATGAATCTTGTTATGTCCAAGCAGTCTTAATTTAGTCTCAGATGCGCCAACATCTCATTGTTAGAGTTCAGGTTGAAAGTGTTAGTGGATAGCGTTGTACAAGTAAAATGTATAATACCATTGATAAAGTGAATACAAAAAATATGTTAGATGACGAGTAATTTGTGATGAAGACATAAATGTGTTATTGTTGAACATCATGGGAACAAATGCACTTGTACGCAACTGAAATAGCAACAAATGAGTGCTGTCCTATTCAATGTTATATAAAGCCTTGTAAACGTTTAAATTGATGTTTGATAAATTACATGCTTGCGCATTTGGGTGTTTTTATACAACTTAAAAAAATTGAACACTTTAAGTTTAATGTTAACAAG
Organism: Dreissena polymorpha; assembly: GCF_020536995.1. Taxonomy (NCBI): domain Eukaryota; kingdom Metazoa; phylum Mollusca; class Bivalvia; order Myida; family Dreissenidae; genus Dreissena; species Dreissena polymorpha. The sequence goes on along the minus strand of NC_068368.1, from coordinate 49,388,611 downwards.
GCTATTATATTTCTATTTTGCCTTATTATTAAAATACTGACGAGCGACTATTTGTTGATATTGCAAAAATTGCAAACTCTGTAAATGTTGTTTCAGGAAGTATTGCTTATTATTCTGTTGTATAGTGCATGTTGATTGTATGGTTTTCTTTAATTTTTTTTGTGTACTTGAAAATGGGCTGTGCTCTGTAAAAAGGTGGTTTAATGCATGTGCGTTAAGTGTTGTCCCATATAAGCTTGTGGAGTCCGCCCAGACGAATCAGCAACGACACTTTCTGATCTTAATATATTTTAAGTTTAAAGAAAGTCTCTTCTTAGCAAAAGTCCAGTTAAGGCAGAAAGTGTTGTACCAATTAGCCTGTGCGGACTGCACAGGCTTATCTTGGACAACACTTCACGAACATGCATTAAACTCCCTTTTTACAGATCACAGCTCATATATAATAATTAAGTAACATCTTGATTCACAAGTAATAAACATGTGGATGTTTTTATTGTGTTTTGTATCATATTATAGAAAAGTTATATGTGTGCAGTACAGGAAGCGATACAATGTATGAAGATTTCTCTTTTGAGAATTGATTTTTATTAAACAATGTCAACCATGTCAACATTACATACCTCAATATGACCTTTAAAGTTAAACAAAAATTAAACAAAAATGTCTATGATTATAAGTTAATTAGGTAATTAATTTACATTCATAGGTAAAATGTTTATTTCAGGAAAAAATGATGATGATAAAGTGCTTTTTGTAAACAACAATCTTAACATACATGTTACTATGAGTTCTTAGATAAAATCACGGTACTGACAGTACTGGTGTGACGATGCTTTTGAAGAGGATTGATATAAAAACATCTATTTAAGTATATCTACATCACCACAATTGTGTATGTGGGTACAAAAAATTTGGGTAGGACGAAAAATGGGTACGAAAATTTTGGGTACAAAAATTATGCCAAAATAAATTGGATATGAAAAAATATTTAGTTACGAAAAAAATTGGTGCAAACAAAATTTGGGTACCAAAAAAAGTTGGGTACGAAAAAAATTGGGTACGAAAAATGTAGGGTACGAAAAAAAATTGGGGTACGGGGAAGTAGTACCCGTGGGGAACTTGATCCATTCAGCGAAACTGGGAGGCGGGTTACATTCTTGATCAAATATAACAAGAAATATCTTTAAAAAGATATTTGACGAGTATTTTCTGTACCACTTATCTTAAAAAAACGTTCTGTTACAGTGAAACGTTTGTGGGTTATAACATTACGTTTCAGCATATAAATTCAAAACTTGACATGCTCTTTAATTACACCATGCTCTTTAATTTCACATGTATATCATACCAAACTTTATATGTCGTTGTTTCCTTTCCTAAGTTAATGATGATATGTGTATGGACGTGATTTCACATGCCCATGTGCATGAACATATAATTTTTCTCTTTTGATTATTGTTTTTTCTCTAATTCAATAAGCTTAGGCCTGTTTGTTTGTTAAGTACGGCAATAATTTCATGATGATTCCCGAAAGTAGGTATAAGCACATAGTCGTAAGAGCACTTGAATATGTGAGTTCCCCATGAACACATGGTAAGGTTAACTAAATCTCCGCGATATGACCTAATATGTGTTTAAAACAGCAAGCAATATCCAACAAACGAATGAATTATCAAACATAGTATGTGCACTGATGTGGCTCTGTAATTTCTGTTTGAAAAGTTTATTAAATATGCAAAATGAGAAAGCATGCATAAGAGCGAGTTTCACAGATTTCAAATGCTGTTTATATACCATAGAAGCTACCACGTTTATAAATGGCAGGTTCAAAATAATTCGTTTTCTTTACACTCATGACCGCATTGAAAGTTAATTATACACGTTTCAATTCGCAATTTATTAATTGAATCACGACAAATGTCAAATACAATACAGAAAATGCATAGCTGTTTCATTGATCTATAAACATATAATGGATTGAATATAACTGAATTAAAATTTACGTTTTCAAACTATTATTAAATCTTTTTCCCAGAATATGCTGTCCTATTTATAGCTGAGCTTCCTATACCTTTATCAATGATATTCAGCGAGGTATGCGGATTAGAAAAAGAGAGCTATCTCAATCGGACTGGCTCGGTCTTTTACATAGGTCGCCATTGTGAAGATTTGTTCATGTTATGATAACTTAGACGAGCTGCTTCGCAGCATCGTCAAAAAGGCCCTATTTTTAACAATATTACACCACTTACACTTAATTAACTGTATGTTTTAGTACATGTTGCATTTATTCTTGCGTGTTTAATAAAGTTTAATACTCACCAATGACTGAGAAGTGATGATTATTTGAGTCTTGTTCTGAGAAAACTGGGCATAATGCATGCGTGTAAAGTGTTGTCCCAGATTAGCCTTTGCAATCTGCACAGGCTAATAAGGGACAACACTTTCCGCCTAAATTGGACTTTTGCTAAGAAGAGACTTCATTTAAACAAAAATGTCATAAAAGTGGAAAGTGTCGTCCCTGATTAGCCTGTGCGGACTGCACAGGCTAATGTGGGACAACACTTTACACACATGCATTATGCCCAGTTTTCTCAGAATGCGACTCATTTAGTACCATACAATATCAGATTCATCAATTTGTTGGCTGTTTTTACTTTAAACAAAAGTATTGAAGCTTAATTAATAATTATCATTTTCTAACCGTGCAGTCATAGGCGCATTTGGCAAGTGGAACAGTTTCACCGTCAGTTGTTATCTTCTACAAAGACCTGATGCCATAGTCTTTGACCCAAGAACTACACCCTGTGGGATTTCAGCATTACAACGATTGTTGTTTGATAACTTTACACAAATTCCAAGTGGATTTCTTTTCCAGGACCAGCAAAATAGAACTTTATTAGAAGGTGCTCTACTTAAAATGGTTGTTCTGAGATTGCAAAGGTGTTTTACAAAAAGTAAGCATCACCTATCACATTAATAATTGGCATATTTTATAAAATGGGCCAGAGACTGGAAAACTGGGCTTAATGCATGTGCGTAGAGTGTCATCCCATACTAAGGCATATCAGGTACAACACTCACCGCCAAAACAGGATTTTTGTTTAGAAGAGACAACCTTTAAATGAAAAATCCATAAAAGTGAAAACTGTCGTCCCTTATTAGCCTATGCAGACTGCACAGGCTAATATGGGATGAATTTTTTTACGCTCATGCATGAAGCCCAAATTTCACAAAGGGCAGCTAATGTATACGTTCCTGACTTTCAGAGCCGATCAGAGCACGACACCACTGCCCTGTCTGCAAGAAAGGATTCCGCAGTCCAAAGGAGGTGGAAAGACACATGCGTATTCACACAGGGGAAAAACCCCACCAGTGTCACGTCTGCCCGAAAAAGTTCAACAGGAAGTCATCACTGAAGAGCCACATTCTGACGCATTTGAAAAACAGCAACCTGGCCGAGTTTGACACCAGTGGGGGTGGGACTGACATGCTGTGATTGTATTAACCCTTTGCATGCTGGGAAATTTGTCGTCTGCTAAAATGACGTCTGCTGAATTTCAAAAATAAGCATTTTCTTTGATTTTTTTCCAAAGAATACTATCAGAATAGCAAACAGTTTGGATCCTGATGAGACGCCACGTTCTGTGGCGTCTCATCTGGATCCAAACTGTTTGCAAAGGCCTTCAAAATTCGGTCCCAGCACTGAAAGAGTTAATCTTCCAGACCAAATATAGCAGTGATCTTCAAGACCATATAGTGACAGGGTGTAAAATTAACATTAAGACGACTGTTGAACTTGTTGTATAGATGGCCTCTCTTGATAAGAAAATGTAGGGGCTTTGCACACATTTTAGTGGCCATGGGATCAAGAACTCGTGCCAATTTATATGCATGAGTTATAGTGTGAAAAATAACGGAACATTAAGAACAGTGGCAGTTGTGCTGTTGATCAAAATGTTACAAGATTTATTATGCTTCCCCAAACATTTTTGGGGGGAGCATATAGTCGCCGCTTTGTCTGTCCATCCGTCCGTCTGTGTGTCCGTCTGTGCACAATTTTGTCCGGGCTATTTCTCAGCAACTAATGACTGGAATTCAATGAAACTTTATGGGAAGCTTCACCACCAAGAGGAGATGTGCATATTATCAGCGGGTTCTGGTCTGATGATTTTTCACAGAGTTATGGCCCTTTGAAATTTTCCATTAACTGTACATATAGTGCTATTCTTGTCCGGGCTATTTCTCAGCAACTAATGACCTGAATTCAATGAAACTTTATGGGAAGCTTCACTACCAAGACGAGATGTGCATATTATCAGTGGGTTCTGGTCGGATGATTTTTCACAAAGTTATGGTCCTTTGAAATTTTCCATTAACTGTACATATAGTGCAATTCTTGTCTGGCTATTTCTCAGCAACTAATGACCCGAATTCAATGAAACTTTATGGGAAGCTTCACTACCAAAAGGAGATGTGCATATTATCAGCGGGTTCTGGTCGGATGATTTTTCACAGAGTAATGGCCCTTTGAAATTTTATATAAAAAAAATCTTGTCCCCCCCAACTACTGTGCCCGTAAGACGTTTCCTTTTATCTGAATATATAGTGCAACATTGTGACAAAAAAAAACTTTGGGGAGCATCACCCGTCTCCGACGGTTTCTTGTATCCATGAGTTACAGTGTGATAAATAAGGGAACATTAAGAACAGTGGCAGTTGTGCTGTTGATAAAAATGCTACAACATCTATTGTGTTATGCCAATATTTGCTGTTAATTATAAATGTTTAGTATGTTTTATAAATATAAAGAAAACAATTCTTGAAGAATCAACAGCAAAATATGCATATATTTATGAAAAATAACATGCATTCAATTTTAATGGCAATTAATTAAGATCAGACTTTTATAAAGTGTTCAACAGATTGATGCTTGCATTATTACGTACTCTTAAGTTATTTTGTAAATGGAAAAAATGGGCCATTCTCTGTGAAAAGGGGTTTAATGAATGTGCATAAATTGTCGTCCCAGATTAGCCTTGCAGTCCACACAGGCTAATCAGGGATGACACTTTCGGTTTTATGGTATTTTTGTTTGCCAAAATCCGGTTGAGGCTAATCTTAGACAACACTTTACACACGTGCATTTAACCTACTTTTCACAGAGCACAGCTCATATTTAACCCTTTCAGTGCTGGAACCGAATTTTGAAGGTCTTTGCAAACAGTTTGGATCCAGATGAGACGCCACAGAACGTGGCGTCTCATCAGGATCCAAACTGTTTGCTATTCTGATAGTTTTCTTTAAAAAAAAATCGAAGAAAATGCTAATTTTAGAAATTCAGCAGACGACATTTTAGCAGACGACAAATTTCCCAGCATGCAAAGGGTTAAGTGCCTCTCCCAATATTTGAGGCAGATATGATTCTAAACTCAGCTTCAAGCGAAAATTGATCATATGACATGTGTGTCCAGGATTTCTCCAGCCTGTTGGGTCAGGAGGATCATATGACATGTGTGGCCAGGATTTCTCCAGCCTGTCGGGTCAGGAGGATCATATGACATGTGTGGCCAGGATTTCTCCAGCCTGTCGGGTCAGGAGGATCATATGACATGTGTGGCCAGGATTTCTCCAGCCTGCCGGGTCAGGAGGATCATATGACAAGTATGGCCAGGATTTCTCCAGCCTGTCGGGTCAGGAGTATCATATGACATGTATGGCCAGGATTTCTCCAGCCTGTCAGGTCAGGAGCTACCCTGACTGTTTTCTTATGAGACCACAAAACCTTGCTGGAATTTATAGTAGACAGGGTAGTCCTGACCATACTGCTTAAATGCATACTATTAGGCTGGTTTGGAGCTATGCTGTCTGCAAATGGCATAAGACCCATTTTTGCATAACAAGCTTCATAAGTTGCTTTGAGTGCTTACAAACAGGCTTGCAGTGAATATTTTAGAGATTTTTAAATTTATAAAAAATTATCTTTGTTTTTATTGTCAACCATCATGTCTCATTTAAAAAAAATACATGTATGTATTATATGTATTCATATTTCAATATTTACCAGTATTTGAAACAGATTGTTGAAAAGACAATTGTCCAACTTTTGTCGTCGGACTAAAAAAATTAAAGAACTTTTTTAAGTCGGAATAAAATACTACTATAATAACATATACTCATACTACTATTTAAAGGTATGCTCATTCTGACAATACAGCTTTGTTTATGAATGATTATCGTTTGAAATTGATAAAAATTATAAAGCAATACACACACGTAATAATTGATACATTTGAAAGATTCTGTCGTTTTTGCTAAATTTTGTTACTGCCTGTGGATCTATTATAGTGTTAAATATAGTTATTTCAGGCATTTACTGGCAACAAAATATGTTGCAGTTGTATTAATCATGTTACACTTATAGCAACACAATATGTTACACTTAAAGCAACAAAATATGTTGACCATATAGATGTAGCAACAAAATATGTTGCACTTTTAGCACCAAATATGTTGCACTTTTTAATAAATATCCAGTATACAAAATAGATATGCTGAACCACCTGATTTTGGAATGTGGAAAAAGATGTTATGGTTTGTAATTATCTTATATTACTATTAAACATGTATATATCAGATAAAACAAAAGATTAAGACAAAGTGATCTTGTTCTAAAAATGTGTTACTGTTTTATACATATATCATTCAGTTTATAGGAAATAATTTATGTCATGCAATTATATTTTGGAGAATAATAACACAAATATTGTGATATTATATGTAAAATTTTTATGCCATGTAACTGTATATGGGGAACCTTTGTTAAAAAACATATGAACATGTTTGTAGTGTTGGACTAGAATTTGTTAGTTTCTAATACATCCCATGATTTTAATTTGTAACATTACAAAATAGAGATATTTAAAAATATATGATTGCATCCTTATTTTGCGTTTCTGTGAATGTTGAAGGCTGGTTATCAATAACATTGTTTATTACTACATAAATACAGTTTAGTTGATCTGTCTATTCAACTTGCCGAAGTGGATAGCTCAAACCGCAGATGACACTGAGCAATTGTTTGGTCTATTAATTAATGTGACACTCAAATTTATTCAGTGCGTCAATTCAGCACCGTTGTGATTTAACGCAAGAATAATTTACCAATACATCTTGGACCATTTGCGCCAACAAATTCTTAGACTGGTGTCTAAAAACAAAAAAATACTCTTAAAAATGTATTGTTTTACATGTTAATAGTATAATACAGTTCATGCAATACACATACAACTTAAAACCTCTTAATCAAAGTTTATCATTAAGACTTATATATGCAAAGGCTGCACATGCATTCTTGTTTCTGTTTGAGCTGTGCTCTGACAGCAGTCTGCACAAGCTAATCAGAGACGACACTTTTAGCCTTAATGGTATTTGGTCAGAAGATTTGTGCCAATGATATCTTGGACGAGTTGGAAAATGGTTCTGGTTGGTTGAAAAATATGGCCCCGAGGGGCGGGCCATTTTTCCATATGGCTTAAGTAAAACCGTGTTAACACTTTAGAGGCCACATTTATTGTCCGATCATGAAACTTGGTCAGAAGATTTGTCCCAATAATATCTTGGACAACTTTGAAAATGGTTCCAGTTGCTAAAAAACAAGGCCACCAAGGGGTGGGGCATTTTTTCTTATAACGCTATAAATTGCTATAATACAACCTTGTTAACAATCTATAGAGTCCACAATTATTGTCAATCTACATGAAACTTGGTCAGAAGATTTGTCCTGATTTAATTTTGGACATGTTCGAAAATGGTGCCGATTGGCTTGAAAACATGGCCACCAGGGGGAGTGGGGGGGGGCCGTCATTTTTCCTTATATAGCTCTAGTTAAAACTTGTTAACACTTAAAGTCACACTTATAATCCAACCTCATGAAACTTGGTCAGAACATTTTATCTAATGATAGCTTGGATGAATTCTGGTCTGATGAAAACATGGCTTCAAGGGAGCAGGGCATTATTTCTTATATGGCTATAGTAAAACCTTTTTAACATCTAGAGGCCACATTTATTGTCCAATCATCATGAAACTTGGTCAGAGGATTTGCACCAATTATATCTTGGACGAGTTTGAAAATGGTTTGAGTTTCTTGAAAAACATGGCCGCCAAGGGGCGGGGCAAATTTCCTAATATGGCTATAGTAAAACCTTGTTAACACTAAGTCAACATTTATTGTCAGAATCTTCATTAAACTGGGTCAGAAGATTTGTCCCAATGATATCTTGGACAATTTCAAAAATGGTTTAGGTTTGTTGAAATAACATTGCAGCCAAAGAAAGGGGCCTTTTTACTTATATGGCTATAACAAAAAAAACTTGTTAACACTCTTGAAGTCACATTTATTGTCCAATCATCATGAAACTTGGTCAGGACATTTGTTTTAATTATATCTTGGATGAGTTCGAATATAGTTCCGTTGAAAAACATGGCTACCAGTGGGCGGCGAATTTATCCTTATATGACAATAGTAAATCCTTGTTAGCACTCTAAAAGTTAAATTAATAGTTCACTCTTCATGACACTTGTTCAGAAGATTTGTTCTAATGATATCTTGGGCTGAACAGAACAGGCCTGTACCTATGTATCTCAGGTGAGCGACTTTTGGCCTTTCATGCCCTCTTGTTTAATAATGGAGGCTTAGGATGGATTATTGAATAAAGGCACCAGATATTCATCCTTCAATCAGAACTGTGGACTTTTCATTTGATGCTCATCAGCCAAATCATGAAATGATATGTTACTGGCAGTAAAGACATGATCTTGAGCATTCGAGAATTAAATCTACCAATATTATGTCTAGAAGGTGAAAGATATTAATTGTAGAAATATTAAGCAGTTATTACTCACTTGTCTCTCAAGATAAACAATTGACATGTTTGCTAGATGTTTTACATTGTATACACATGCTTTGAAGTCTATATAAACTAAAGTGGTGATAAGCTTAAAGTTGACAATTCACACTGCACAGGGATGGATGCCGTACATAGGATGATCAGAATAGCTCACCTTGAGCTCTTCATGCTAATAAGAGCTTAACACTAAGTGCTATTAGCTTCTTATTTTGAAATTCAAAATCTATTTGAAGCCTGAAAATTATTCTGTCTTTCAGACTCTGGGATCAGGGCTGAGAAATCAAGTTTCAGAGCAAAGGGCCACAACTGTGTTTGCTCCCTGTGCCTCAAGAGATTGGCCACGCCCTCAGCCCTTGAGATTCACACAAGGACCCATACGGGAGAGAAACCTTACCAGTGTAAGATCTGTGAGAGACGGTTTGCTGACAAGGGTAACATGCGCAAACACATGGTGATACATGTCAAAAGGAACTAGAGACGGTTTGCTGACAAGGGCAACATGCGCAAACACATGGTGATTCATGTCAAAAGGAACTAGAGACGGTTTGCTGACAAGGGCAACATGCGCAAACACATGGTGATTCATGTCAAAAGGAACTAGAGATGGTTTGCTGACAAGGGTGACATGCGCAAACACATGGTGATTCATGTCAAAAGGAACTAGAGATGGTTTGCTGTCAAGGGTAACATGCGCAAACACATGGTGATTCATGTCAAAAGGAACTAGAGACGGTTTGCTGACAAGGGTAACATGCGCAAACACATGGTGATTCATGTCAAAAGGAACTAGAGACGGTTTGCTGACAAAGGCAACATGCGCAAACACATGGTGATTCATGTAAAAAGGAACTAGAGACGGTTTGCTGACAAGGGCAACATGCGCAAACACATGGTGATTCATGTCAAAAGGAACTAGAGACGGTTTGCTGACAAGGGTAACATGCGCAAACACATGGTGATTCATTTAAAAAGGAACTAGAGACGGTTTGATGACAAGGGCAACATGCGCAAACACATGGTGATTCATGTTAAAAGGAACTAGAGACGGTTTGCTGACAAGGGTAACATGTGCAAACATATGGTGATTCATGTAAAAAGGAACTAGAGACGGTTTGCTGACAAGGGCAACATGCGCAAACACATGGTGATTCATGTCAAAAGGAACTAGAGATGGTTTTCTGACAAGGGCAACATGCGCAAACACATGGTGATTCATGTCAAAAGAACTAGAGACGGTTTGCTGACAAGGGCACCATGTGCAAACACATGGTGATTCATGTAAAAAGGAACTAGAGACGGTTTGCTGACAAGGGTAACATGCGCAAACACATGGTGATTCATGTCAAAAGGAACTAAACAAGGATTTGTACTGTTATGAATAGGTAGTTTAAAAACAACAACTGTTTTCAAGGATAAGTCTTAAAACATTTGTAACAGTTTGATACAGTTGTTAACAACTTATTTAATGGCAAGAAAACATGAGCAAACATGTCAACACAAACTAGCCAATGACTTACTGTTCTGAATAGTTTTTTAATAAGTCTTGTAAACATGTTTAGAGCTTAGGGTAGGGTAGATTAATATTTAGAGCTTATTGTCCCCTACCGGTGAAACCGGAGGGCACTTATGGTTTGCACTCCGTCTGTCAGTCTGTCCATCACACTTTTATGGATCCAGCGATAACTTTAAAAGTTCTTCATATTTTTTTCAAGAAACTTGAAACATGGATAGATGGCAATATGGAGATTATGCACATCATTTCATTTTGTTCCTACATCAAGAATTCTGGTTGCTATGGCAACAAATATACAAATAAAAAATATTGTTTTTACTGACTGGTGGAGTTTCACCGGTAGGGGACAATATTGCTTGGCAATCTCTTGTTTTATCTCATTCATGCCAATAGAAACTACACAATTATTTTTACCTTGTTGTATAACAGTTTTTTACCTTCTGGGATAACAGTTAGAAGTTTGTTTCATGTTACTCATGTTACAGCAAGCTAGAAAATATAGTTTCATTTCAGTATGTGCAATTGCAAAGATAAGTTATATGATAAGTAAGATCTGAAGTATGTCAAGCAGAACTAGAAAACTATAATCATACAGTGTATTTTGTGGGCGGTTCAGTGCAAGACTTTGGTATGTACACGATGTGTTCATGTTCTTGATTAATAAGGATTGCAAACTGCACCGCTTATAAATGTTTGTTTGAATAAATTTATAAAATCAAAGTTGACTCCTTAGTGTGACTTTAAGCTAGAGGCACCAGCCTTAATTAGAGATACGGTGTATCCATACATTAATAATTTGTTGTGACTCAAAAATGGTAAGTGACGAAGCTAGACCGACAATAATTATCATTTTGTGTTATTCAGTCTTGTATTAGTAAACTCAGCCAAAAAATCCCTGATGCTTATATTATTTGTATGTTAATTTAAATTCATATGACCAACAAAAGTGCACATTTATTAAAACATATAAAACAAGGGCTGTTTGTAAAACATGCATGCCCCCCATATGGGCTGTCCGTTGTACTGGCAGCCATTGTGTGAATACGTTTTTTGTCACTGTGACCTTGACCTTTGACCTAGTGACCTGAAAATCAATAGGGGTCATCTGCGAGTCACGATCAATGTACCTATGAAGTGTCATGATCCTAGGCAAACGCGTTCTTGAGTTATCATCTGAAAATCATTTTACTATTTCGGGTCACCGTGACCTTGACCTTTGACCTTGTGACCTCAAAATCAATAGGGGTCATCTGCGAGTCATGATCAATCTACCTATGAAGTTTCATGATCCTAGGCATATGCGATCTTGAGTTATCATCCGAAAATCATTTTACTATTTCGGGTCACCGTGACCTTGACCTTTGACCTTGTGACCTGAAAATCAATAGGGGTCATCTGCGAGTCATGATCAATCTACCCATGAAGTTTCATGATCCTAGGCATATGCGTTCTTGAATTATCATCAGAAAATCATTTTACTATTTCGGGTCACCGTGACCTTGACCTTTGACCTTGTGACCTGAAAATCAATAGGGGTCATCTGCGAGTCATGAGCAATCTACCCATGAAGTTTCATGATCCTAGGCATATGCGTTCTTGAATTATCATCCGAAAATCATTTTACTATTTCGGGTCACCGTGACCTTGACCTTTGACCTAGTGACCTCAAAATCATTAGAGGTCATCTGCAAGTCATGATCAATTTACCCATGAAGTTTCATGATCCTAGGCGTATGCGTTCTTGAGTTATCATCCGGAAACCATTTTACTATTTTGGGTCACCGTGACCTTGACCTTTGACCTAGTGACCTGAAAATCAATAGGGGTCATCTGCGAGTTATGATCAATCTACCCATGAAGTTTCATGATCCTAGGCGTATGCGTTCTTGAGTTATCATCCGGAAACCATTTTACTATTTCGGGTCACCGTGACCTTGACCTTTGACCTAGTGACCTCAAAATCAATAGGGGTCATCTGCAAGTCATGATCAATCTACCTACGAAGTTTCATGATCCTAGGCCCAAGCGTTCTTGAGTTATCGTCTGACAACCACCTGGTGGACGGACCGACCGACCGACAGACAGACCGACATGAGCAAAGCAATATACCCCCTCTTCTTCGAAGGGGGGCATAATAAAAAACAATTCCTGAAAATATTGTGTTTGGATGGTTAAACGTTTTAAAAAAAATAAAAATTACAGCCTCCAATTTCATTATAGAACTGTGTATATATTATCATTATTATGTTATTGATAATAGTTATGACATTCAACGAAATACAACCTCAATTATGACATTCAACGAAATACAACTTCAATTACACTTCAATTTATTTACCATTCAACGAAAAATCATTAAGTTTTGGAAACTAACCAAACAATATATAAATCCCATATTGGTTATCTCAACACTTTATATTGACATTACAAACAAAAGAAACATCCCTATATACATAAATGACACAATCATATTTAAGATACAAATCTACATTTTACATAAAAGTTGTCACATTTTGGTATTATAAATAAACATACCTACGACAAAGCCGATTTAACGTTCTTTCTTATTATGAAATTCATACATATATTGTACAAATAACATGAGCATGAATACAACTTACTAACAAAATGCTACATTAATGCATAATGGAAACTGCAAGTCATATACTTGTTATATGTATAATAAGAAATTCATTATTTTATTCTTCATAGCCACCATATAAAGTTAGTCTCAAACAAATATACATTGACCCTTACTGTGTACTATAACATGATTACATTAATCAACAGTTTAACCAAAAATTGCACGTTGTATTTATCACTTAAAAACAATTAATTTTTTATTTTACAAGTGAAAAAGTGCAACTTTGGTCATATCAAGTTTGTAATTCAATGCATCTAAGACTTTCATAAACTTCGATGGCACTGCCCAAAAATGTTCATATTAACAAACACGAGCTGTCAGAGGACAGCGCGCTCGACTATTCGAGTGCTTGACATCATAACGTAAGTCATCATGGGGAAATTGTTACTATTCAATAATTTATTAGACGATCTTTCAAAAATAAAAAAAGGAAAAAAAAACATTTTTTTTTTTTAGGGGGGGGGGGGGGGGTAGGGGGGGGGGGTGAGAGGGGGGTATAATTTGGGGTGTGGTAATTTATTAGATGTTTAAAAAAAAAAAAAATTGGGGGGGGGGGGGGTAGGGGGAGTGGGGGGCGTGAGAGGGGGGTATAATGTGGGGTGTGGTAATTTATTAGATGATGTTAAAAAAAAAAAAATTGGGGGGGGGGTAGGGGGGTGGGGGGGTAAGAGGGGGGTATAATGTGGGGTTGGGTAATTAATTAGATGTTAAAAAAAAAATGTGGGGGGGGGGGAAGGTTGGGGGGGGGGAAGGGATTCTGGGTAGGGGCGTGGGGTATTGTTTGGGTGGAATCCATTGTGGTATTGAGGTAAGTGTTGTTTTGTCAAAGTAATAATAAAATGTGATCATAAATAAAGAAGTTATGGCAATTTAAGCAAAATGTTCAATTATGGAAGTGTAAAAGGGGCCATAATTCTGTCAAAATGCTTGATACAGTGGTCTGCTCTTGTTTATAGGTTTGGGGTTATGTTGGTAAACAAGTATGCAACATATAAAAGCAATATGTCAAAGGATATAGGAAATATTTGGGGTAGTACGCAAACTTTAACATAGATTTATCAATAATATGCATATTCTAAGTATAAAAGGGGCAATAATTATGACAAAATGAGTTGTCTGCTCTTGTTTATAGGTTGGGGTCATGTTGGTAAACAAGTATGCAAAATATGAAAGCAATATGTCAAGGGACAAAGAAAATATTTGGGGAAGTACGAAAACTTTAACATTTGCACGCAGACGCTGGGGTGAGTAGGATAGCAGTACTATATATATTTCTTTATAATAGTCGAGCTAAAAATGGAATAGTCGATTAAGCCTCAATGAAAGCTTTTCAATAAGTCTCCACTAAGCTCAAAACAAGACACTCAACTTATGTTCCTTTAACACATTTATACTAAATGTTAAATGATTCTCCTAAAAAGAATTGAAAATTAACCCCCTAAATATCATTTTTAAGGAAAAAACATGATATTTTCGTAAGAGATTAAATCACTGGAGCTTTGTCACAGAAGTGACAATAAATCCTCACGCCAAGATCTTTCACAGGTTTACCAGCTGCAGCCAAGTTCAAGGGAAGATCACTGGGCATAAACAGTGTCTGACAGATCTTCACTTCATAGGCATATCTCAAGTATCAATTAAATAGCATTCTAACACGGCAAGTGCCAAATTTCATATAAACAAAGAAGAAAATTGTCTATGGTTTATTCTGCAATAATTATCGGCGGAGCTTTTACACTGAAAGCATGTGCTTTAACTAAACAAAACATGCCGATACATTTTCCACCAGCGTAATAATCCGGTATTTTATAAATGAAAGTCAGAAGGGCGGGGATCTGATTGACAGAACAGCCGTAAGTAATTTTTATGGTCGGAACTTCACATAAAATAGTACACAAGAACAAGGGCTGTTTGTAAAACATGCATGCCCCCCATGTGGGCTCTCCGTTGTAGTAACAGCCATTGTGTGAATATGTTTTTTGTCACTGTGCCCTTGACCTTTGTCCTAGTGACCTGAAAATCAATAGGGGTCATCTGCCAGTATTGATCAATATACCTATGAAGTTTCATGATCCTAGCCATAATCATTCTTGAGTTATCATCCGGAAACCCTTTTACTATTTTGGGTCACTGTGACCTTGACCTTTGACCTAGTGACCTGAAAATCAATAGGGGTCATCTGCCAGCCATTATCAATCTACCTACGAAGTTTCATGATCCTAGGCATAAGCGTTCTCGAGTTATCATCCGGAAACCATTTTACTATTTCAGGTCACTGTGACCTTGACCTTTGACCTAGTGACCTGAAAATCAATAGGGGTCATCTGCGAGTCATGATCAATCTACCTATCAAGTTTCATGATCCTAGGCCTAAGTGTTCTTGAGTTATCATCCGGAAACCATTTTACTATTTCGGGTCACTGTGACCTTGACCTTTGACCAAGTGACCTGAAAATCAATAGGGGTCATCTGCGAGTCATGATCAATCTACCTATCAAGTTTCATGATCCTAGGCCTAAGCGTTCTTGAGTTACCATCCGGAAACCATTTTACTATTTCGGGTCACCGTGACCTTGACCTTTGACCTAGTGACCTCAAAATCTATAGGGGTCATCTGCGAGTCATGATCAATGTACCTATGAAGTTTCATGATCCTAGGCCCAAGCGTTCTTGAGTTATCATCCGGAAACCACCTGGTGGACGGACCGACCGACAGACCCACATGTGCAAAGCAATATACCCCCTCTTCTTCGAAGGGGGGCATAAAAATAAGATACATTGTATAAATCTTAAGTAAAAACCGTATTAGAATCTAAATAATTCATGTACGTTATAGTTTGTTGTCGAATAACCCACGGAAGTTTAGATGCGTTGTTTCAAATCACTCGTTCTTTGCACTCCTGATTTAATCCCTATGCATCTAAACTTACAGCCGTGGGTTATTCAACAACAAACTATAACGTACAAGAATTATTTATTAATTAAAAATGTGGAAGCAATTCATTCCACAAACTTTGAGCTTTTCATGCAGACAGAACGACAGTGCAACTCTTATATACCTGATGTCAAATTTCGTTTTTCGGAAGTATACAAATAACCTCAAAACGCCTTAATCACTGACCTGAAGATTTACCTCATGAAAAAGTAAAACTAACTTCAGTGGCCCTCAAACACCTTGTTTAAGAGTACAACTTTACATTACATGAAGGTGTCCATAGATGCAGTAGTGAAGACATAGCGGGACCTGTCAATAAACTTTGAAATACACACAAACATTTTATTATGGAGCTCAACAGAACACTGTCTCCTGACTGGTGACTGTCCTGTTTATGTCCCTGGACTCAGTCCATCATGGGATCCCCATCGTCTCCAGTGGCGTCGTCCCCAAGGTGAAGGTCATCAAGCATCTCCTGGAGGCTGATCTGAGGGACGCCGGCTTCCTCTGCCTCATCAACATCTACAGGCATCTTGCTACTGTCTGAATCAGATAGGTTAAAGGTTAGACATTTTTATTTGAAATTTAAAATGAACTTTTTGCAGTTGTCAACACACATCTACAGGCATCTTTCCACAGTCTGCATGAGGAAGGAAAAAGATGGGTGGGGATTTTATATTTACTGTTATCAACAGTATTCTGTCACCCCGGGGGTCACACTTTCCCTGGGTAAGCTGGTTAACCAGTACTCTGTGCAACTACTATATCCACATCTACCAGCATCTTGCTACTTTCTAGACGAGATAGGCAAATGGGCGTACATTTTATTTATTTGTGCCTTGCTCTGGGAAACCTTGGTTTAATGCATAGGCATAAAGTGTTGTCCCCGATAAGCCTGTGAAGTCCGCACAGGATAATCAGGGGCGACACTTTCAGCTTAAACTGGATTTTCCCTAAAAGTGACTTTCTTTAAAATATAAATATGACAAAAGTGGGGGGTGTTGTACCTGACAAGCCTGTGCACAGGGGTTTATCTTGGACATTTTACGCACTTGCATGAAGTTCTGTTTTCAAGAATTGAGGCATATTTGTTTTTGTTGCTGTTACCAATAGAATTCAGTCATCATGATGGTCACTCTTTACCTGGGTAAGCTGGTTAACAAGAACTAAGTGCAACTGCCATACTTGAAGAAGGTACAGGAGGAATGGCCTTATAAACAGTTTCTGCGAAATCACCACTATGTGACCTAGTCAGGAATAAAACCTGTCTTCATCCCATCACTCTACCAACTATGCTTGCTGGCCCAGTGATAAAAATGGGTGCAATTTATTATAATTATTGCTGATGTTATTTTTTTTTGCTTTTCTGTTCTATATAAACTTAATTAGTAGTAAGATGTATGAGAAAATATTATTAAACTTGACTTCAGTATTTTTATAAGTTTGTTTCATGGTGGCCACGGTGGCAATTCCTGGATTTTCTACATTTTTTTATCTGTTATCATGACATAAACATATATAAACACCAGTTTGTCAGAAAATTTACTCTTTGTTATTGCCATAAGAAAATAATAAACATGACAGACACCAAGTTTTGCAGCCATCAAGAAAGACTCACAAAATGGGGCTCGAATCCAAGTGTGAATCTATTACATAAAATTTATTCTTTTGCTTCCGAAAAACATTGTCTTTAATTATACCAGACAACATACTTTTGAAGCTTCTTTGAGAGGGACTTTGCCCAATAAGCAAACAATTAATCAAAGCATTTATCTTTAAGCTTGACCTGTAAATAGCCATACAAATCTATCAATGTATCAAATGCAATTTCTGCAATTCAGAGTATTTCCTCACCTTTATAGATATTGACATTCTGTCTAATTGAGGGGTCTTCCTCCAAATCTTCCAAAAAGTCTGTGTAATCACTGAAATAAGAAACATTGGAATTTATATATGGTATATTTGTAAAGTTCCATTAACCCTTTCCCACTCACAAGCAAAGTGGAAATAGCTTATGCAACCAGCTTAAAACCAGAACAGCCTGCAAGTAGCATCATAAAACCAGAACAGCCTAGGAGTAACTCACAGGCTGCTCAGGTTTTTATGCTGTTTGCTGCTCAATATCTTGGGGTTGGAAATGAAGCCTTTAAAACTTGACTCTAGTAAGAAAGGTCTATAATTAAATTTGATTTAAAAAGAGATTTCAAACATGTATGTGTCTCTGAGAGGTAATATATTAATATCTGCTGACAAGCTATTTGAGAGGATCTTTTTTTGCTATTTCAACTTACAGTTCCCACAAGAGCAAATTTTAACCCTTTATCACTTAGATACATATATTGACGCACTTGTAGTCCCTCAGGAATTTAATTATATTTAAGACCTTTCTTCCAATTTTAAAGGCTTCATTTTCAATACAGCAGTCAGCTGTGTACATGTTTTACTAATTGTATTTTTTACAGCAACTATAGCAGGTAATTTTTTAGCTCTGCTGTATTCGGAGAAAACCCGAGGTATTGTCATAGCCAGCTCGTCGTTTCCGTCGTCATGTCATCCGCGTCGTGCTAAAACCTTAACATTTTGTCAAGGTTTTGAACATTGGCTCTAAAATCAAAGTGCTTCAACCTACAACTGTGAATCTTGGTATGTAGCTGCACCTTGATTAGTTTACATGCCATACCCATTTTTGGGTCACTAAGTCAAAGGGAAGGTCACTGTGACCTCCAAAAAAAAATAAAATCTTACAAGTTTTCATTTATTCACAACTGCACCCACAGCCGAGCATGGCACCCATTATGCGGTGCTCTTGTCTTTTTTAGTAACAGTCATCTTGACCCCAACTGACCCGCAATTCAATGACCCCATAGGTAATTGTTTAAAGACCATCCATGGGTTAATATAGGCATGGTGCTGGTACGTACTTCATGGCCGAGTCTGTCTCCAAGTTGTGTAGCTCATCATTGAGGTGTCTAAGCTTCCACTTCCTGCGTCTGTCTCGCATCTTCTTGTCTGCATACACCTTCTTCACAATCACCTAGGAAACAAGGGACACCACTCCAGTAGGATTAACAATATAAAATAAAGACCAAACAAAAATGAGGGGAAAAACTAGTGCTGGTATTCGACGGAAAAGGGGAAAATTAAAAATTCACTCTTTTATATGTTATGATAATTTTTATATGAATACACATGTATGTATGAATGTAATATTCACAGCTGTATGTCTCTGTCCTCTTTCTTAAATATATATCAATGATTTTTTCAACATGAGTTTCAGACAGTTCAGCCTTCATGCACAGTCTCAGTTTTCCTAGCCATTTTGAGTCTTATTGGGACTTTTTAAATCGATATAATGGCAAATTCGCGCCTTTTTTTTCCAATAAAATGGACCAAGTTGGAATGTTTTTATCAACAAATATTAACACAATATAGATACATCAGGCCTTTTCCTGCCCATTTTGGGAAAAAAATGCAATTCATGTGAAAAGTCCACGGATTTGGGATTAACTATTTTAATACAACTCTTTATAATATTCAAAATCATCATATGAAATTAATTTGAGATATATTTATCATTAGACAGTTCTATCTAAAAAAAATTTTTTTTTTTTTCTACTTCTGGAGGTGATTTTTTCTACAAAATTGCGTGAAAATGTATACCCTTTTTGAGGGGAATGGGGCCAAATATCGGCCCAAAATTTGCCATAAAAATCACTGTATTCATATGCAAGTAAATGTACATGATTTTTTGCAATGTTGAGGAATATAAGTATTCAGTAAAGAAACTATATAGTATGTGCTTATTTTTTGACAGCCTTCACAACTACCCGCTTTTTCTTTATAAGATCTCTGCAAATGATTAAATTAAGCTATAGAATCCATTTTGTTATATTATCCCTTATATAAATACTTTTGGGTATATAATACGAAACAAACTCCAATCCTACCACATCAGGCAGTTTGTCCTTCTTCAACTTCTCTATATTCTCATTATTCATATTTGCATTCTCCATGTCAAACCTGAAAACATGACAGTATACAGACAAAAAAATCAAATGTGCAGAATTCTGGGAAGTTGTATAAAGAACATGTGATCTGCAGGAACTTGGGACAGGGTTAGTCTAGGTAACAGTATATCTAGAGTACATGTACATGTATTGCAATCTTTTTGGACCTCTGTTGCCGTGGAAACCGGTTTTCTTTATTTTCCTATAAGTTTCCAATGAAGTGAAGGAAACTATGAAAGAACCATTTCATACAAATAAAGATCTAAATGTTGTATTACCCTTCTAAATGCAATACTTCAATTTAAGGTGTCAAGTTTGTCGATTTAAATGGATGACTAGGGATACAACAATATACTAAAACAAAAACCTGTTAACCCATATACTTGAGTAAAGAGTTAATTAGCCAGTTAATGGAAACACCTCACAATTTAAAAATATACTTTAAAAACAGTTAGGTAAAGATTGTACATACATATACATACTATTCAAAAATGAATGAATGGTACATTAATCTTATTAATCAGTGTCATTGGCATGGAATGTTGTTTACAGCTGGCAATAGCACAAACTGTCACTACATCGAGAGCTTGAAATGAATTTTGTATGATCAATGAAATAAATTAAGAAAAAATGTTTCAGGTTAACCGTAACTAGAAAATGTAACCGGTTAAACAATTGTTCAGTGTATTAACTGGTTAACCTTTTGTGTCACTAATTAAAACTCCTAAGAGCAGAAACTGCAAAAACGCCACTTTTTGGTAAAGGGTAATCAAGAAGCACAAACCCTGCATGCCTGGGGCTGATCCTTTTGCTTGGCCAACTCTTTCTTCAACATATTAAATAAAATCTTTGGTAAAGTCTTTATGAAAATTTAGCATGAGCTTCCCTCTTGTACAACGGGGCTTCATGCAAGTGCTTTAAGTGTCTTTTCAGATTAGCCTGTACCGTCAGCACAGGATGATTTCTGTAAGAGTCTCTACAGGCAGAAAGTGTCGTCCCTGATTAGGCTATGCAGACTGCGTTTCCCCACATCGAAGCTCTTTATTTCAGATTACTTGCGAAAAGTTTCAACTTTATTATAGTGGGGTGATTTACCTACCCAAGGACAGTGTCTCCACAGTGTAACTGGTGCCCCAGGTGGGTACGACAGAAATACTGCTGGTCAGTCACTCCAAGGTCACTCATCTTGGAAACCCACAGGTCAGCCAACACATGCTGAAACAGTGCACACAAGCTACAGTCAGTGGATACAATAAAACATTAACAGTTTTCACTTTATCATTAATAGTCTTCAAAAGAAACTGTCAGTGGATACTCTAACCATTTACCACCCAATTTTGATGTGTGTATATTCCTTTAGAAAATTGTATTTAATTAAATGAAACACCATTCTTACTTATTGAAGGAACCCTAAGATAATGATGAGCAGCACACAGTATTAAACCTGAGCAAACTGAGAGTTACTCGCACCTTGTTCTGGATTTATGCTTGTTGCATACAGCCATTTTCACTTTGCTTCTAAGCGGGAAGGGTTAAAATATTAACAGTTTTGATCTTTTGCATAACTAATAATGACCTTTGATAGGATGAAGGATGTCAATGTCTATAGTCAAATGATTGTTGACATTTCATTTTGTGCTTGTTAATTTTTAATAACTTTTAAGTATATATATATAAATGACAACATTTTGACAAAGACATGACATTTCTCACAGTCCGCCAGATGGGGAAAGTGAAGGATTGCATAAAAACCAATATTCAAATATTACTTCATTATTATTTACGGTCCCCAAAACATCTGTTCTTGTGAAAATACTTGATTTATAATATTTTCAATCATTCAGATGGTTAAGTCTAACAGACTTGTTTTTTTATCTTTTCTGTGAAAGCGGTCTGAGAACCTCAGGTCTGCATGAACACCAAATCAGTATCACAAGCCAGAGCTTTAGGCATAAGGATCTGCCCAAGACCAGTAGAAACCTTTAAATGGCAATGTGCCAACAGTATGTGAGAGCTGCCTTTACAAGTTAAATATTACATCAGACAATTTCACCTACTAAGGGAAGGCACTTCTAATATTCATAGTGACTTGATGCCCCCCCCCCCCCCTCCCCATAAAAAAAATTGCCTTAGCAAACTCTACAACTCTCCTCTACAAAAGAAACTATATAAATGACAAGGAAACATATTTTTTGGACACAGATTTAGTCCTAAATATTTGTGGTTAGACACTAGTTTCTTAGAAAACACATTTGCACTCTATACAAGAAACTATTGCTATAACTAGGGTAGATAACCTTGGCCTCAATTTCATTTCCTGACCCTTGCGCCTACCTTGTGTGAAACCTGCCCCAGTATGACAAGTTTCTCCTTGTCAGCACAAGCTGCAGGTCCATCACCATGGAAACTGTTATATAACAAGTGCAGATAACCCTTAAGCCCTCCCCTTATGTGAGACCTGCCCCAGGATGACTGGTTTCTCCTTGTCAGCACAAGCTGCAGGTCCATCACCATGGAAACTATTAAATAACAACTGTAGATAACCCTTGAGCCCTCACCTTATGTGAGACCTGCCCCAGGATGACGGGTTCCTCCTTGTCAGCACAAGCTGCAGGTCCATCACCATGGAAACTATTAAATAACAACTGTAGATAACCCTTGAGCCCTCACCTTATGTGAGACCTGCCCCAGGATGACGGGTTCCTCCTTGTCTGGCACAAGCTGCAGGTCCATCACCATGGAAACTATTGAATAACAAGTGTAGATAACCATTGGGCCCTTACCTTATGCGAGACCTGTCCCAGGATGACTGGTTTCTCCTTGTCTGGCACTAGCTGCAGGTCCATCACCATGTACTCCACCAGCTGTTTGGGTGAGCACAGGCTTACAAAGGGGGAGCGCCAGAACACAGGGCCTGACACCTCCGCAACTACAGTAATAACAAGACTATTGTCAAGCAATATGGTCCCCTATCGGTGAAACTCCACCATTTTCAGCAATATTTCTAGTCTACTTGTTGCCATAGCAACCAGAATTCTTGATGTAGTAACAAAATGAAATGACGTGCATAATTTCCATATTGCCATCTATCCATGTTTCAAGTTTCATGAAAAAATATGAAGAACTTTAAAAGTTATCGCAGTATCCACCATTTTCAGCAATATTTCAAGTCTATTTGTTGCCATAGCAACCACAATTCTTGACGAAGGAACAAATGAAATGATGTGCATAATCTCCATATGCCATCTGTCCATGTTTCATCGCAGGATCCAGAAAGTGTGACAGACTCAGGGAAATGCAGAGCGCAAACCGTAAGTCCCCTTTGGTTTCACCAGGGACAATAAGTACATGTCTCACTCAGTAACTCAAAAACTCAGTAATTCTTTACCAAAAGAACAAAAAAATTATTTAAAGCAACATAAACATCTACTGACGTTTTGCCAGATTTTACAGCCTTGATGCATTTTTTTTACAGACTTTACATTTGCCCCCGACTTGAACTTTGCCCCTAACTTATGGAATTACTAACAGACTTTAGAAATTTAATCACCAAATTAATAAATGTTTGTCCCACTTACGGAATCTTGAAACAGACTTGCAATTTTGTAACAGACTTAAGGAATTTTGTCACAAACTTTAGAAATTTTGTAAACGTAAGAAGTTTACTGATTTTCTTACTAAGACATTTTGTGTTATGGACCCATCACAACATTCCATATCAAAAAGTCTGCATTTAATGTAAAAGTATCAGGCATGGTTGTTGTTGTTGTTCACCTTGCAGAGTGTTTGGGTCAATGAGGTGTATGAGCTGGGTGACCTTGAAGACGACACAGATTGGGTTGATGTGACCCATCTTGGCAGCCAACTCCTTGGGGAGGCACACCACATTGTCCTGAAATGTACAGGGGCCAGTCTTAATATAGATCTTACACGTTCAAAAAGGTCGCCGTGGCGATATGGATATGGTGTTTGCCTAGCAACCAGGTGGTCATGGGTTCAATCCCTATTGTGGGAGCATTCTTTAGATCTCCACCAAGAAACGGAGTTGAGAGCGTTTCAATAAGCCGTCGGCTTTTGATGCAATGGAGCTAAAATAAAAGGGTTTAAAATAACAAGTTTAATCTGGGATGGAAATAAGCAGATGCCCATATTATACAACATGGCCCTAATATATGTAGTGGGCTTCTGGATTTCACGTTATTATCCATAAACATTAATTACTGAAAATACATGCATCGGTTACTGTGAACAGCATTTTAAGGCACGTGAAAAAAACATTTATTTCGTAGATGAAACAAAACATTCATTACAAGCGTTGTATGCAAATAATGGATCTGTAACATACCAAGGGAAATTAACTAAATATCATATATGTTGGTGCTGCGCATTTTTTTCTTCCAAGGAAATGCATTTTAAGTTATGTAACAAGACGGATCCCAAAGTCTTAACACTTTCCCAGTTATGCAATATGTTAATAGAGACTTTGGTACACTGCCAAGAACACATACTTAACACAGAGACACAATGGTAATAGAGTAACTGTGTTTGTAGTTAAACATGTTCTTACATACCTTACATACAGGCACAATGGTAACAGAGTAACTGTGTTTGTAGTTAAACACGTTGTTACATACCTTACATACAGGCACAATGGTAACAGAGTAACTGTGCTTGTAGTTAAACACGTTGTTACATACCTTACACACAGGCACAATGGTAACAGAGTAACTGTGTTTGTAGTTAAACACGTTGTTACATACCTTACACACAGGCACAATGGTAACAGAGTAACTGTGTTTGCAGGGCCCTTGCTACACTTTGGGGGATTGGGGCCGGGGCCCTTAGAGGGGGGAATTTCGCGTCGTTTTGGGCGAAAAGGGGAATTTTAGAAGATCTTTCACCAACCATTTAACACCTAAAATTGCTATATTTTAATGTGATTTACATAAATATACATTAAATCAAAGGTTAGTAGCACGATACCAGCTGGCAACATTGGTATAAAAGTAAAAAAAAATTATTTTTTTTTTTTTTCGAGGGGGGAATTTTTAGCTGAAAGAGGGGAAAAAGGTATACCCTTTTCATGGGGGAAGCCGCCGATATTCAGCGGTAAAAAGTGCAAAACGAGGGCACTGGTTTGTAGTTTAACACATTGTTACATACCTTACATACGGGTACAATAGTAACAGAGTAACTGTGTTTGTAGTTAAACATGTTGTTACATACCTTACATACAGGCACAATGGTAACAGAGTAACTGTGTTTGTAGTTAAACACGTTGTTGCGCACATCATGGGAGATAAGCTCCTGGGCATATTGACTCCTGCAAATGCAAACAGTACAGGATGAGGCATTATAAACAGTCATTGTAAATGAATATTCAAGGAAAGACTTATAGTATCAGCATCCAATTCCACAAACAGCTACAATAGCTCCATGCTCAACTATTATTATATTATTTCAAATATAATATATACACTCAATTACTTCAATTGATGCAGAATTTCTGAATCATTGAGCAAAAAATTGTGGTTATTGAAAATGAAGATTAAGATTTTAATCATAATTAAATACAAACAAAACTTGCAAATTTGTTAAATTGATATCTCCCGGCAATTTCAGTTTGTGACTGCATGAAACAGGGATGAAATGAAGGACAGGCAACATCAATTCTATATCCCTCCACCCATGGTGTGGGATAAAATATTGCAAAATATGTGCTTGTCTAAAAGTTGAAATAAAAAATGGTTTCACAATCCCAAATTATCTGTTCATATTAAAATGTAACTACTGCCAAAAAGCAGTTTACCTTTTAACAAAACTGAAGTGTTTACAAAACTGAAGTGTTTACAAAACTGAAGTGTTTACAAAACTGAAGTGTTTACAAACTCAAATAGAAGTGTCCACTCTTTCATGAAACAAACAGGGGTCAACAAATATAACCACTACATCATTGTTACTTGCAGGGGTCAACAAATATAACCACTACATCATTGTTACTTGCAGGGGTCAACAAATATAACCACTACATCATTGTTACTTGCAGGGGTCAACAAATATAACCACTACATCATTGTTACTTGCAGGGGTCAACAAATATAACCACTACATCATTGTTACTTGCAGGGGTCAACAAATATAACCACTACATCATTGTTACTTGCAGGGGTCAACAAATATAACCACTACATCATTGTTACTTGCAGGGGTCAACAAATATAACCACTACATCATTGTTACTTGCAGGGGTCAACAAATATAACCACTACAACATTGTTACTTGCAGGGGTCAACAAATATAACCACTACATCATTGTTACTTGCAGGGGTCAACAAATATAACCACTACAACATTGTTACTTGCAGGGGTCAACAAATATAACCACTACATCATTGTTACTTGCAGGGGTCAACAAATATAACCACTACATCATTGTTACTTGCAGGGGTCAACAAATATAACCACTACATCATTGTTACTTGCAGGGGTCAACAAATATAACCACTACATCATTGTTACTTGCAGGGGTCAACAAATATAACCACTACAACATTGTTACTTGCAGGGGTCAACAAATATAACCACTACATCATTGTTACTTGCAGGGGTCAACAAATATAACCACTACAACATTGTTACTTGCAGGGGTCAACAAATATAACCACTACATCATTGTTACTTGCAGGGGTCAACAAATATAACCACTACAACATTGTTACTTGCAGGGGTCAACAAATATAACCACTACATCATTGTTACTTGCAGGGGTCAACAAATATAACCACTACAACATTGTTACTTGCAGGGGACAACCCATGAAAGGAATTCAACAACATTCTCACTTGCAGGGGACAACCGATGTAAGGAATTGAATAACATTCTTACTTGCAGGGGACAACCGATGTAAGGAATTGAACAACATTCTTACTTGCAGGGGACAACTGATGTAAGGAATTGAACAACATTCTTACTTGCAGGGGACAACCGATGTAAGGAATTCAATAACATTCTTACTTGCAGGGGACAACTGATGTAAGGAATTGAACAACATTCTTACTTGCAGGGGACAACCGATGTAAGGAATTGAATAACATTCTTACTTAAAGGGTTCAACTAATGTAAGGAATAAAAGAACATTCTTACTTGCAGGGGACAACTGATGTAAGGAATTGAATAACATTCTTACTTACAGGGTTCAACTAATGTAAGGAATAAAAGAACATTCTTACTTGCAGGGGACAACTGATGTAAGGAATTGAACAACATTCTTACTTGCAGGGGACAACCAATGTAAGGAATTGAATAACATTCTTACTTGAAGGGGAAAACCCATGTAAGGAATTGAATAACATTCTTACTTTCAGGGGACAAACCATGTAAGGAATTCAATAACATTCTTACTTGCAGGGGACAACCAATGTTAGGAATTCAACAACATTCTTACTTGCAGGGGACAACCCATGTAAGGAATTCAATAACATTCTTACTTGCAGGGGACAACTGATGTTAGGAATTCGACCATCTTCCTTGCCTGGTCCTTCTTGGTGTAGAAGAAGTCTAGACCATCTATAAAACATATCCTTACATACATTATACACAGTATTGTGTATCTGTAAATAAACAATGACTCTTCATTCTGAACAGCATACCTTTCTGATTTCCTACTCAGACAGCAGTCTACTCATTATTAATCATTAAAGGATAACCTAAACAAACACATCTTAAATTACATGAGGATAAACAATTTTAACATCTTTTCTCCTCAAAAGGCCTGTAATAATTGCACATACAGTACAGGCACCGTGTACTTAAACAAACGCCACTCGCCGCGGTGTTCATCTCACTGTGTTCGCTTACCAATATGAACTCTGCAATGTGTGTTCAGATCAAATGTCGCGGGGGCTGTTTGCCATAAGACGAACACCGCGAATCACCGCGGACCCATAATATCTACCGCGGTGTTCATCGTGTTCGCTTAAAATAAAATAATTGAACATAAACGTATTGTATTGATCCCTTTCATTTAAAAGTGATAATGAATAATGTATTTCACACCCATGCCCATGACAGTGTTTTCTGTCTTTTTAAGCACCGAGTATAAAAGAAAACCGCGTTCGCACCTAGCTGTAGGATACCGCACATGGAGGAGTGTTAATTGAGAATTTGATTATTCAATTAACAGTTTGAAGCCATGGAACTCATAACTGATTGTAGTAATGGTATTATCCCGAGTCTCTGGATTCCCCGATACATACGTGTCAACTGTCTCAATCGCATACATGCAACTTCTCCCAATCTTTATCCATTACTTGATAATCCCATATATGCCCGATTTCCATTTTTAAAATCAAATTATGGGTGGGTAATATAGAAGACAAGAGTCATAAACACGAACCTTTGAAATTTTCGAAAGTATCAAATGAATTTCGGCAAATGATTCTATTTAAAGATTTGATGAAATAAGCGCCCAATCAGGACAGTTGTATTGCAACATGCGTAAACCACCTGACACAGGTTGCACGCATTGTGTACAGCTATTTTAGGTTACAAATTCTACATGAAAAAAATGAATTTCTTTGTTCTGATGAAAAGTGCGAAAATTGGCGTGAGTGTATTTATTTGTAAATAAAAGTTTCGTAGTGGGTACAACATTGAGATAATTTTATTACCATTAAAAGTTTCGTTTTGAATTTCAACTAAAGTACCGGGGTATCTCGCGAATTATTTGGCAGTGACATTTCCTCTTAATAAAATATAATTTAAACATGCTGTATCGTTACCGTTACGCTGTGTCAGTTCCTTCATTAATGAAACAATTATTGTATTGTATACTGACTGCACACAAGTGTCGTAACATACTGATGCAATACGTAAATTCGGACAGTACTGAAAGTTGGACACAAGTAAACAAATGATTTAATACTCTCTTGATTTCTTTGAAACTCAGTATTTGTTGTTAAAAAGAACAATTGCATTGATTAACACCATAAGAGTTAATAGTATTGATCATATAAACGCTTTATTAACGTTTCCGACTTTACGTACTGTCCGAATTTAAGTACACATACATGTGCACATACATGTAATATTTACATGTAGTATATGATTTTCTTTTGTACATCTACATTTAAAACGCGTAAATGACTTTCGCAGACAGGTGTTAACGGTGGCTGCGCAGGATTGCGGTGATCACTGGTGTTCGATAGCGTGCATTCCCGGCGATTTTGGGTGTTCACCGAACACCGCGGTCAGTAGCGTGTCCCCCCCCACCCCCCGCGAAATGTCACCCATCGAAAAAAGTGAACACCGCGGACAGGCGTTTTTGTTTAAGTACACAGTGCCTGTACTGTATCTTACATTTGCCACAACAAAATTACTTTTCTGCCCATCTATTTCAAAGGATTATTTACCATTTGTCCAGAATAACAAACATCATCATGTGCTTGTCTTGAAATCACAAATATACATCTGCCCTTTTGATTAATACAGGCAGCTGGCAAATCATTTCATACCTGGCATCTTGAAGCAATAATTGAATTCTAATGCAAATTGATTTGAATATGATTGACATTCATGGACAATTCTATGGTTATTGTGATCTTAAAAATATCTCACCCAAAGCCTCATGAAAACCACAAACATTACAATTATTACCATGGCATGGCTTGATGTTGATGGTGTTGGCATGTGCCTTGTGCTTCAGAATCAGCTGCTCCAGGTAGAAGAACGTCTTCTTGTGCTCAGCCTGTCACCATGGATAAAAGAAAAATAAACTGTTGTCTGTTAATGGTTTGTTTACCTACAGCATTTTTTTAACCAATTTCGGAATAGGTTCAGGTCCCTTTGGATTGGAAAAAATCCTGTGGTTTAAACTACAATTGAGAAATTGGTGTTGTTGTTATTTGCAAACAAGAGATGTGTTTGTCAGGAACACAATGCCCCCTATAGCGCCGCTTTGAAGCCATAAATTTGACCTTTGACCTTGAAGGATGACCTTGACCTTTCACCACTCAAAATGCGCAGCTCCATGAGATACACATGCATGCCAAATATCAAACTATCTTCAATATTAAAAAAGTTATGACCAAACTTTAACGAAGGTTAAAGTTTTAGGAAAGAAAAATACAATGATATTTGACCTTTGACCTTGAAGAATGACCTTGAACTTGACCAAGGTTAAAGTTTTGGGACACACAATGAATGACAGACAGACAGACAGGCCAAAAACAATATACCCCCGATCTTTCGATCAGGGGGCATAAAAAAGTTATGATAAAACTTTAACGAAGGTTAAAGTTATAGGAAAGAAAAATACGGTGTACAATGATATTTGACCTTTGACCTTGAAGGTTGACCTTGACCTTTCACCACTAAAAATGTGCAGCTGCACGAGAAGTAATTAAGAGATTTAATGGAGAAATGATTTTTTTTTTAATTTTGACCTTTGACCTTGAAGGATGACCTTGACCTTTCACCACTCAAAATGTGCAGCTCCACAAGATACACTTGCATGCCAAATATGAAGCTGCTGTGTTCAATATTAAAAAAGTTATGATAAAACTTTAACAAGGGGTAAAGTTTTAGGAAATAAAAATACAATGATATTTGACCTTTGACCTTGAAGGATGACCTTGACTTTTCACCACTCAAAATGAGCAGCTACATGAGATACACATGCATGGTAAATATCAAGTTGGTATGTTCAATATTGCAAAAGTTATCAAACTTTAACCAAGGTTAAAGTTTTGGGACAGAATGACAGACAGACAGATAGACAGACAGACAGACAGGACAAAAACAATATACTCCCGATCTATCGATCCGGGGGCATAAAATACTTTAAAATTGTGAATACAGTTTTTCAAAATTACATTCTCTTGGGCTTAACTAATACAGCTGGATATGGTTAAGAACTTTAAGTTGACTTAAAAAAAAAATTCTTTTAATCTTTTTGGAAAACCTTCAATTCATTTGGGAAAAATATTTACTTTGGGAGAAAGAAATTTGGCCAAATTTCAGCCAAAAAAATCCTGCATGTGAAATTATCATCATGACCTTTTTGTGAAAGGTTTATTTTCTTTAAATAAGCACCATGACCTTCACGCTAACAAATTAATCAAGACAAATGAGCAAGCATCAGTAATGGTTTAATGTATATGTGAATATTCAGGTGTGAAGACATTCATTAATTATCCTTTAATCTTCTTCAATCTAATGGCAGAATACTATAGCAGGTCAACTTGTTTGAGCTATAGATTTGATATTATTGAATTACATTAATATTTTGTCAAATAACTACAAACACTCAATACATTTATACATTCAGCACCATATAGCATAATACTGTAAGCAATTCTTAAAGGTGCTTAAAGTCTTAAAAGTTCATTGAAACAATTTCAAAAATATTGTTTTCTATTTAAAAGCATAATGTTGCATCTTCCTCCTTGTAGCCAACAAGTTCACAATGCAAACAAGGCCAAGAGGTCGCCATAATGTAGTGCATATGGTGTCCATCTAGCCACCGTCACCGGTTCAATCCCCACTATGGTATCAATACATGTATTTGGACCATCCCCAAAGACACCAAGTACTTGTTCTACTCAGGAAACGGACTTAACAGCATTTAAATCAGCCTTCAACTTTCAATGCACGTAAATAGGTAAACAATTAAAATAAATAGATTTCTATGGACATGTCCACATACCTTCTGCCTGATCTGCACATTGGCCCTCCAGTAGTCCTTGGCCTCGACCCTGTGACACGCCTCACACTGCTGATTGGTGATTGTGAACTCCACAATGAATACCTGCTGTAACACCGCGCCGTTCATCACCTGGGATACAGGAGTGTCATATGAGCTGAGCTCTGGAAAAATGGGGCTTAATGCATGTGCTTAAAGAGTCATCCCAGATTAGCTTGTGCAGTCAACAGAGGCTAACCTTTCAGCTTTTATTGTTTTTTTCTTTTAAAGAAAAACGTCTCATCTTAGCAAAACATGCAATTTTTGGTGGAAAGTGTTAACCAGATAGAGGCTCATATGTTATATGTTATCCATAGAAATAACTTATATAGAAATTTATTGGTGCAATCTAGGGTATTTACAATTCACTGCTGTAACAAATCATCTTATCTCCATGATCACGATGATTGGAGAGGAGTGCAGAAATTTCTTTCAAATGTTTGAAACCAGAACAAATCATGTGTCTATAGATCACAGATGATTCCACTTATGTCTAACTCAGCTTACGTCTAACCAACCCATGCGAAAGACATCAGACCTCAAACATTTCTGATAAAATTTGCTGAGGTCTGGTATTATTCCTGAAACTGTCAGACTTGTGTATGACAAAAAAAGAGACGTGTTTGTCAGAAACACAATGCCCCTTATTGCGCTGCTTTTAAATAAATTTCAAAATATCATTTGGCAGGTTTAGAAATTATCTCTCTTTTAAAGCTTATTACTTTCCTTGGATTGTATTTTCTAACTTTTGACCTTTCAACACTCAAAATGTGCAGCTACATGAGATACACATGCATGCCAAATATAAAGTTGCTATCTTCAATATTGCAAAATTTTTAGCCAATGTTAAAGTTTTCAGACGGACTGACGGACGGACAGACAGTTCAAATGCTATATACCAACCTACCGGAGGCATAAAACAACAAGAGCACCGCCTTGCGGCTGCAGACCGCTCATCTATTTTTCTTTTTAAAGGTGAAGGGACCTATCTCAATACTTCAATCAAAAAAGATGGAGGGGTGGGGTGGAGAGGGGTGTATAGTGTGGGGGTATGGTCATTTATAACATTATCTCCCAAAAACAAGAAATAACAAGAGCACCGCCTTGCGGGTGCAGAAAGCTCATCTATTTTTCTTTTTAAAGGTGAAGGGACCTATCTCAATACTTCAAGAGATTCTTGGGTGGGATAGTTGGATGGTCTTTCAAAAAAATAAAAATGATTATTTAAAAAAAAAAAATTTTGGGGGGGGGGGGGGGGGTCGGGGGGGGGTATATATTGTAGTATGTCAGGTAAGAGTTGTTTTGCCAAAGTATCAATTAAATCTGATCATAAATAACAAAGTCATTGCAATTTTAGCAAAATTTAATTATTTGACCTTGAGAGTCAAGGTCATTCAAAGGTCAAGGTAAAATTCAACTTGCCAGGTAAAAGACCCTCATGATAGTATGAAAGTATTAGAAACTTGAAAGCAATAGCCTTGATACTTTAGAAGTCAAGTGGATATAAACACAAAATTTAACCATATATTTAAAGTTACTAAGTCAAAAAAGGGCCATAATTCCGTCAAAATGACAACAAGAGTTATGCAACTTGTCCTGTACAGTCTCCTTATGATAGTTTGCGAGTGTTCCAAGTCTGAAAGCAAAAGCTATGATACTTTAGGAGTAAAGTGGACCAAAACACAAAACTTAACGAAATTTTCAATTTTCTAAGTATAAAAAGGGCACATGATTCTGTCAAAATGCATGCCAGAGTTACATAACTTTGCCTGCACAGTCTTATGATAGTTAGTAAGTGTCGCAAGTATGAAAGTAATAGCTTTGATACTGTACTAGGAATAAAGTGGACCTAAACACAAAACTTAACAAAATTTTCAATTTTCTAAATATAAAAAGGACACATGATTCTGTCAAAATGCACGCCAGAGTTATCTAACTATGCCTGCCCAGTCCCCTCATGATAGTAAGTAAGTGCACCAAGTTTGAATGCAATAGCTTTAGTACTTTATGAGACAAGTGGACCTAAACACAAAACTTAACCGGACGCCGACGCAGACCAGGGTTTTTTTCCACTTTTTGGGAAGATAGCCCATGGCTTTGGAATTGGGAATTTTATCGGCATTTTCATGAAATTGGGAAAATAAATTCATTAGCCTTTTTTCCACATGAAAAGTCCACTGATTAGGGAAATACTAAATTTGATATAACTCTGATATAAAACTTTGTTAGATGTATTTGAATTTAAATTGAGATAAAATACGCTTTAGACTTCTTTCTAAAAAAAAAAAATGTTTTCTTTTTTTTTGGAAATTGGGAATTTTTTGCCACATTTTGGGAAATAAGTATACTTTTTGGGATTGGGAACATAGCCGAATTTCAGCTATAAAAGCTGGCCAAAAAAAACCCCTGCAGACGCCAAGGTGATGACAATAGCTCATTTTTTTTTTCAAAAAATAGATGAGCTAACAATGTAAAACTATGGGCAAAACAAATAAAACCTCACCTCTTTCTGTACAGTGAGCTTCACCTTGATACGCATACTGTGGGGCTCAGTCCATACAAACCCAGCATCTATCAGTCGAACCTGTATGCAGAATAGCACAATTTACAGAAACTATGTCTGTTTAGGTGAAAACTCAAAGAAAGAGACTTTATAATATTGAAAACATTTTTAAATCCATTTCAAGTATTTATCATCCACCCCCCTCCAAAAAAAAATCCCAAGGGCCAGGGCCCCATTCCAACCATGTCTAAAAACACTGTCTGAAGACATTTTTAATGAACGTAGGTAACCTGACCTTACTGAGTCCCTTGAGTCGCTTCAGGCAGATAGACAGTAGTTCCCTTGACTCCAGGGGAGCTGTCACCCAATGATCAGGGGGCTGCAGATACCTGAACACAGAAAGGGCAACAGATTTAAAACTGGGCTGAATGCACGGGTGCAAAGTGTTGTCTCAGAATCAGGACTTTACTTTCTGCTTTGACTGTTTTTTTCGCGTAACAGAAAATTCCTTTAATCCAAAAATACAATAAAAACGGAAGGTGTCTTCCCTGATTAGCCCGTGCAGATTCCAAAGGCTAATTTGGGACAACACTTTACGCACATCCATTAATCCCAGTTTTTCCAGAACAATGCTCATTTAATTACCCAAGGTGGTATGGCAGATAATTTATACTTGCAATTTGATAGCTTTAATGCTGTAATAATATTTGTTCAGTTCTGTATGATACAAAAGTACTGCTCTTGACACTCCATGTATTGAGTAACAAGGAAGTTTTATTTTCAGAAATTGCATCAATATCAATTAACTGCAGAAGAATCTATATTTATTATGTCTAAAAAAAGAAAGAACAATCTGAGCATTCTATGTACCAGTAAAGCCTTATAACTGTTCTCAGCCATACCGTTCACATTTTCGACAGAAGTAGAGCACAGCTGACTTTGGAATGCCCTCTGAAATGTCGACCTCTGACCTCAGACAGGCCACGCACATGTTAGATGGGTTGGGCTCAATCTGGACACCACATTGGCAACACAGGCTGAAAAACATATAAATATGTAAAACATTATTCGGTGAACACATAGAACTGACTCCTAAAAACTGACAAATCAGACAATATTTTTGTGTCTGAAAAACATTTGGGCACTGTCTGACAAGAATTTTAAAAAGTTCATGGATTTAAATCATACTGGTAAGCGAGTATTTCTCGGACAATATATCTATAATTTTTATTGAATAACTTTTTAAATAATAAGAAATATCGTATGACAAATTTACTGATAGATCCCGGGTTCCTCATCTTCAAGCGAATGTAAATAAAACATTCTTTGATGTGTGCATGCGTATGTATGAGGGCTCTATACAGAGGGAGGTAATTTTTCCATAGTACAGAAGAATTTAATAGACTTTTAATATAACTGAAGTAATTGGAATTAAATTAAAGTTAAAATGAAACTTTTCTTAACAAGCACATAACAAATCACCGTTTCTTACAGCATTTATGATAAGGCAAAATT
This sequence comes from Dreissena polymorpha, assembly GCF_020536995.1. Lineage (NCBI taxonomy): Eukaryota > Metazoa > Mollusca > Bivalvia > Myida > Dreissenidae > Dreissena > Dreissena polymorpha. Next base: position 49,352,841 of record NC_068368.1, on the reverse strand, counting down.
TAAAAGCTAGTGTAACACAGATTTAAAATGCTTGTTTTTTTGTGTGTGTGCCAGTATTTTCCACATTAATTTCCCGTGATGATATCTTAACATTTATGAGTGAATGCAAGATAGGCTTTGGGCAGCTTATGAGAACTATATGTTGTGGTTCCAACGCTGCCCAAAGCCAATCTCACGTTTGCTCGTAAATGTTCAGATATCTTCGCAGGAAAATCTCATGGAATATATTGTGAAACAAAAAATTAAAACTAGCATTTTGAATCTCATAAAGTTTATGTTACCATACCACATCAAGTGTTGAAATGCTAGCCTGTAAATTGTGACGGTCTGTATCCAGTAAAGTATACAACAATTTAAAAAATAATCATTGACCCTCTTTTTAATTGCTGAAAGGAAGAGAACTAACTAGTGCTAGGCCCTATATATCCATATGATATGGATTAATCATAATGATAAAATATAGAATAAATAACTGGTAGACATGGTAGTTGCAATAATTCAACTCTCAGCTTTATAACCCAATGGTTAGCTGATAGTTGCAATGCGTCGGCTCTTGTCCATGGGCGCAAAATTTAATCAACAATGGATTGGCTAAGGAACACTGAAACTGCAAGATCTTATCAACGTTTACCTGTCTAAACCACAAACTTATATGAATCAGGGCTCGAAACTAATGGTGGTCCGTTGACCCGGGGTCAGTAAAAAATAGGGAGGACCAGTGAAACTAGAAATTGGTTGATCCGTCGGACCAGTTAAAAATCCTGGCCAGCTTTTTGTGAAATACTGGTGGAAAGCTGTTTTAATCAATAAAACAACTTATATGTTCATAATAAACTGATAATTTCATCATTATTTTATGGGCCGACTCAAGACCGGGATAAAAATAGTAACATATTGGAAATTCCAATTTTTCTAGATGCCCGGATAACAAAAACCTGTTGTTGGATCAAAAAATCGATTTGCGTTCGACAAATGTCTCTGGACTTTGCCGTGATCGATACACAAATTAACATAACATTCAAAGCGTTTGGATCGAGATTTTACAAAATGGTATTTATTATTTTGAAAAAGCAGCAATAATCAGCATTTTATCGATCTTAGTACCATCAGAAGATACTTTACTTACCATGCGAATTTACACTGGAGGGCGCCAAATAATGTTTTGATATTGCCGGAGAGTAAACATGCGTATTTTCAAGATTACAAGTTATCGCAATGTAAAATTTCATTCCGGGGTTGGTTGAACCTCCGCCTAAAAAACCTAAAACTAATGAAGAGAAGCTTGAAATTTAGGCAAAATAACATGCAAAAAATTGTCTGACCACTTTATATCTTGCAGGACCAGTAATTTCTGAAAGCTGGTGGTCCTTTGGGACAGTAGTAAAAAAGTAAGTGTCAAGCCCTGCGAATGGTACCATTAAAACAATAAATAATTGCTTTTTATTGACTTAGTTTTGCTTTTGTACGCTGTATCCGCCATATTGGAAAATTGACCCAATATTGGTTAGGTCACAGTACACCAATATTTTGCACGTCGGGTTATGTGTTGGAGCCTACAGAGTCGAATTTAAACATAAAACATGTCAGCGAGGAAATTGTGTTGAAACATTGTCGTGTTTTTATAGGGTGCATGCAAAAGATAACATCCGTAGGTTGCCATTCAGGTAAATTTAACATGTTTATGAAGTTTATTCATTATTTTCCTCAATTTGTTTCGAACGACGTCTGTTTAGTGAAGCGCACGGATTCTCTGGGCTGAACAGCACCCATGTTTATGAAGGGGTGCATATGGACTGCCAGAGCCGCCATAGCAAAAATAATCAAAGGCTCTGTCAGTCCGTTTATATGGACTAGCAGTAGCAGACATGGCAGATTACCAAAACGTAAACAATCGATTTAATATCGTCGACAAATATAATATTTATTCAATCTATTGCCAAATACGTACATATAATTAGTAACACTCGGTTGAAGTGATGGAATCAAATCCATCTTGTCAGAAAAAATGAATTTTCGATAAGTTTTTACAGTTGTGCAACACACGTGTATATAAAACTTCACCACGAATACAAACTTTGTTATCGTCTTAGAATTTCGACTGTAAGTCAAATCGGTCACAAAAATAAACGGATACATGAACACATCGTGATGGTAAACTGGATACGCGTACAAAATATTAGTTGAAATTACACGCTTGAATAGTGGCATTCATTCACTAGCTGTTTTACTTAAACGCGTATTTCAGATGTACGAAAACGAATTAGTGCACATGCGTTGTTTGAGAGCAAAGTCGTTTTGGCAGTTATTATAATAATTATTATTATTATACCGGATTTATATAGCGCCCTTTTCATGCAAGAGTGCACGTTCAAAGGCGCTTTACATAAGAAAATTTGACGTATCGCAGATACGAATACATTTTGCAACACTGTTTAAAAAAAAAATCGATAAAAACTACTCAATTTTACTAGAAAACTACTCTATTATACTATGAGTACTACGTAAAAACATGCACACTAACCCTAGATTAGAAAGATCAACACGACACTATAAAACTACCCAATGTGTATAGCTATAAGACAATTAATGAAACAATAAAATCTAAAACTTAAACAATAAGTTCTACGTAAAACAACAAAAAACATGCACAGTTACCATAGATTTGAAAGATCGGCAAGACAAACCAGAGACAAAACAGAGACAGAGACAAGGGTAACGTCAGGATACCATTATCACGAGTCCACAAACACCTAAAGGAATAATTATGCTTCCTTTAAAAGGGTAAATTCAAGTTCATGCTGATTGAGACAAGGGTAACGTCAGGATACCATTACAACGAGTCCACAAACCCTCAACGGAATAATTATGCTTCCTTTAAAAGGGTTAATTCAAGTTCATGATGATTGAGATTTTATATAATGAATTGAAAAAAACACTGCTTATATTGCATAAGATTGGAGGAAGAGGTGAGTTTTCAGTGCCTTTTTGAATTTAGAATTCGAATGTTTGATGGAAGTGAATTCCAGAGTTTGGGAGCAGCGTACATGAAACTTCGCTCCCCGTATGATACGGATTTAATCTTCGTTGGAATCACCAATGACGTCGCTTCGTTCTTTGATCTTAAGTTTCGCCTTGGTTCGTTGACTTTAAGTATGTTTTTCAGATATACAGGCGATTGTCCAGTTGTTATCACGAATATGATTTCTTTTTGCCATAGTTAAAAAGAGCTTGATATTTGTTTTGATAAAATTAATTTTCCAATTTCTTGTCTCTGTGTATTACTATATGCTTATGTATTTTAACTATGAAAAAAATCAAGTGCAAGATGTTTGGTACCTTAAAATAAGATAAATCTTGAATTTCTAGAAGACATTCTTTTAATAATTTTCTTCTTCATTATAAACTTGTATGTATTACAACAATTCCTCATAAGTTATTTAAATATGCAACATTTATTTCATAATCACCCCATTTATTGAAAAATACGGGCGTTGTTAGTATCTAAAGCTTTTCTTTTGGAGACGAGTTGTACCTTATCATACCCCATAAAGTCCACAGATGCTGAGATGCTTATCTCGTGATCTCAAAGCCGCGCAACAATTTGTGAACATAAGTAGTTCCATTTTCTATTGCTGATTATGCTCATTATTAAATTACAGTTCTCATTTTACTTTGATCCAACATTAAATTGCAAAACAGATTAACATACATTAAAATTAATAACATCAAAAACTTATGACGCATATTTATAGATCTGCCGAAACAACGCGATCTTTTATTTTTACAAAAAAAAAACACGTTAACAGCGCTTGCTACTAAGATGAACGACCAGGGCCATGATGGCCCCCGTTGTTATTGTACCGGTCGAAACATTAAGAACGCAAAAAATAATAGCCTGAACACATGTTTAGCTCATGCCAAGGCTGCCTTGTTGCTGGTCAGCCCAGGCCAAGGCTTAATTCTGCCTCGTTGGTCGGCTCAAGGTATTCGTCAAGAATTGTTCGCTTTTTGAAATTTTAACTTGTTAACATATACATGATGTATTGTTCTATAAACCATTTAAATTGCAGTATGGCATGGTAAGACCAGGCCAAAGCTACCTTGTTACTGGTCGGCACAGGCCGAGACTTAATTCTACCTCGTTAGTCCCAGGGTAAGGCAGTCTTGTTTTTTAATTGCACCCGTCCAAACTATTCGAGCGCATACACTTAGTGAAATATTAACTTTTTAATATGTTTAGCACAGTCTAAGACTGCCTGAATGCTGGCCGACCCAAGTTAAGGCTTAATTTTATCTCATTGGTTGGCCCAGGGCAAGAAAGCTTTTTTTGCAGGCGTCGAAACTTTTTGAAAGCGTAACGCGTATTGAAATATTAATTTGTTAACATGTTTAGCTCAGGCCAAGGCTTTCTTGTTGCTGGCTGGTCTAGTTTGAGGTTTAATTCTGCCTCATTGGTCAGCCCAAGGCATCCGTCTATACTTTTTTGAACGCATAACGCTTAAGGAAACTTAAACTTGTTAGTATATACATACTGTTTTTTCTCTGTGAAATTTCAATCACGATAGAGTATGGTTAACCGAGGCAAAACCTGCCTTGATTTCTTGCAGGCCAAGACCGAAACTGAATTCTACTTCGTTGGTTGACCAAGGCATTCGTCTTAACTTTTTCGAGCGCATAACGTTTAATGAAGTGTGGACTTGTCAACATATGCATCAAGTCCTTTTCTCCATGACATTTCAGTTGCGATACTACTAGTATATGGTGAGCCCAGACACAGGCTGTTTTTTTTGCAGACCAGCCTAGGCCGAAGCTTTATACTCTCCTTTTGGTCTCCCAAGTGCAAGGCAGCCTTGTTTTTTTTGCATCCGTCTAAACTTTTCAAACGCATAACGCGTAAGGAAATATTAACTTGTTAACCTAAACATCATGCCATTTTTCTATGAAGTTCCATTAACCGTTATAAATGGTTAGCCAACGCCAAGACAACCTTAGTGCTTGCCTGCCCATTTTTAATTCTGTTAAATCCGATTGTTAATTCTGCCTAGTTGGACGACCCAGCAAAACTCAGCTTTGCTTTTTATTTCACTCGCTGAAACGTTTCAAACACATATCGCTCAAAGATATATTAACTTGTCAACATGTAAATCAAGTCTTTGTCTGCATGAAAATAAAGATCTTGAATGGTTTGAGCACGCCAAGATTGCCTTGTTGCTGGTCGGCTCGGGCCGGCTTAATTCTGACTTGTGGTTTGGACAAGCGCCGGTCATCCTTGGCTTTTATTGCATTCTTCTAATCTTTTAGAATGCATAATATTAGTTAACTATTTACCGTTTTACATGTATACCATGTCTTTGAAATTTCTAGTGCTTGGCTTGCTCCGGCCAATGCTGCCTTGTTGCTTGCCTTCTTAGGCCTAATCGCTATTCGGCCTCGTAGGTTTTCATTGTATCCGTCTTAACTTTACGAACGCAACATATAGATCTGCTTCTATACAACATTACAATTATCATATTACAACGTTAGCCCAAAAGAAAGACAGACAGGCAGGCAGGCAGATAGGCAGGAGGGCCGGCCGGCAGGCGGACTGACAAGCAGACAGGCAGGCCAGTCAGGCAGGCAGTTAGGCATTTAGGCAGGCAGGCAGTTAGGCAGACAGGCAGGCAGACAGGCATGCAGGAAGGAAGGCATGGAGGCAGACAGACAGGCAAACATAATATATTAAGTTCGTGCAATTTGTGTTGTTAGTTCAAACCCAAGAAAGGTCATCTATTTTAATTATGAAAACTAAAGTAATTTTAATGTGATGTCAATAACACATACATAAAAATTATATAGAATCTTTTATTCTAAACATGTTTTATGACCACGAAGATTTATTGGATATTATTACTCAAAAGTAACCAAAATAATGTATTTATTAATCTGACTATTAATGCTATTATGCATTTACTTAATTATTTATGAAACCATCCGTCTTTCCGCTTATTATCGACCGAACGTTTGCACAATCGCACTGGTAATAGCTTTTTTTTCCGTAAGTCCATTAAGTGAATGCATTTGAAAAAAGGTTACTCGCTTTGCATTTGAGGATTAGCAAATCTATTGTTCAAGTCATCAGTCCCATAAGCTTAGTAATTAGATCCCTGACATTTTAGATACATGTATGTGTAAGTGCAAATTTTGAGTGAGTTCAAACCACAGGGTCATTTTTTTTTACATAATTTACTTTGAACAGTAATGTAAATTACAAATGTATGACCATTCATATATCAACTATCTTATTATTGAAACATTTATCGTAACAATTAAGATTTTTTGCATCTGACTATTTAAAATAGCCTTAAAAATATATGTGTCGTCCTTTTTGTGTTCCTCCTATGCATATATGTATCCATTTATCAACCATCCATCCATTCATCCATCTATACATTTATCAGTGACTGAACGTTTGCATCATCACACTCGAACGAGTTTTGCTTATTACCTTAATATATTTGAGATATATTTATGTATATGTATATATACACGATACGTTTAATAAATGCATGCAACATGTAAAATTCTGTAGTGAAATAACAACACGTTGTGAGCTTATATTTTCTTTATTCCACAGTTTACACCCCATTTGCTACAACATGTATCATGAATGACATGAAAGGTATTTGTATATAAAAATATACTAAATAAGTCTTACGGGGGGGGGGGGGGGGCGAGATTGAGGGTTTCAACTTGGATTGTGTAAACGACCCAAAGAGCAATGTGAAAAGTTGGTTCAAACAATTTACCGTTATTTCATGGCGCAGTAATACGAAACCAATTATAGATTTAAGCCGACTATTCAAGGAATATTCCAAACTATACTTCTCACCGATTTGTCAGTCTCGCTGTCTTCGTCTGTGTAAGTTTGTGGTTTAGCGTAACGTGCAATATCTTCATTAAACTCATTTAACTGCAAGCATTCAATTAAATTGCGCTAATATTTTCGGGGTCATTGTGTGAGGTTACTGACGAAGTTCCACAACTATTACCGGTACTTCAGCAGAGTTATGCACCTTTTGTACGTAGAAAATACAGGTCAATTTTTGCATACAGCTACTCCATATGTAGAAATAAAACGTTACATATGTGCCCAACGATTTTATGAAAATTCGCTGATAAAGAATCTGACCATCTTTTTTAAGAAATTTGCCCACTTATACTTATATAATTCTGGTTCAGGTGTGTGCAAGATTAAATAAAAGTTAAGTGAATTGGTACACACCGCAGTGAGGAATCGAATATTCCGTAGGTGACTGAATATTCATTTCCTGTATAATTCACATAACTACTTTTACCAATAATTATGATGTCAGCACAAGGCGCTTTAATATGTTTGAACATATTTTAACATGCAATAGAAAATAACAACCTTATAACCATATAAGGCAACACAAAACATAGAGAGAACACATTGCTTCCAAAAAGTGAGTTAAAAATAACAATTCTACGAATACATGTAGACAAACTTAGCATTCCACTGTGACAATAATATCAATCAAGATACAGATGCATTTTAATCTACACATACCGTCAATGATAAGTACATTATTCACAAATGGTTGAAGGTTTTTGCTGCACTTTTGACTATTCGGTAAGCATGGAAAGTCACCGCATCGATTGACAGTCCTAAATACATTATAAGCGATATAAATTGTGTATGCGTTTTCATATCACGTTTCATTTTTGATGATGTCGCACGTAAATAATAATAAAGGCATGCATATGACTAAAAGAAACAAAGATACAAAAATGAAAACAATACACGTGAACTATTAAAACCCACACGTAGTTGAATTTTGGGGAAAAAACAGATGTTTTTGAAATTGAAAGAGCACATCGAATTAAATCATGTAAACCAAATAAATGAACAAAAACAACAGCAACAAAAGGTTTATTTGTACCGAAAGGTCTTCGGCAAAAAATACACACATACATGCAGTAATCATAAGTAGTGACATTGTATACAATATAAACAACAGTAACGGTAAGACTTGTTAAGTAAAAAACAATAATTCTTATAGATATATAGTCAAACATTTAAGCGATAGCTAAATGTATTTGAACCAATATCGGAGGTGGGTGTTATAAAATGATTTAGTAGCACATTTACGATTGGAACATTATCGCACAAACTGTGGACAATAAAGTTGAATTCAGTTACAGTCAATTTGCCTGTAACTTATATGCAACGTCAAGATATATGCCCAATGCAAACATAGCTGATGCATAGTGTCAGACATAGTTAGCACAAATAAATGTTCTTAAATAGTACATTCCAACCATTTATCCATGAAATAGTGTTCTCTTTTATGATCATAAACAGGACAGGCTAAAACATGATACTATACATATTCTGAAGTTGCCATTTTTTATCTGCCATGTTTCGCATATACAAACAATATCACATTACTCCCGGTATTACTTTAAAAGTATCAAATCATTGATATGCTAGTGCTGACCCTGGATGCTCAACGAGCACAACTAAAGTTTCACTTGCGTTAATGTATTTGAGCTTTTGCCGGAATCCTAAATGTCATTTTCAGTAATCGCGACCGATTGTTTGTTTACGTCATTTAATACGTATTTTACACCATCGACTACGAGATGGTCATTCCGAAACAAAGCGTTTTAGTAATTATCTAGGCACTCTTTGACAAACTCGTATAGTTTCGAACGCAATTTCATCACATACTCGGGCAAGTCCTCGCCAATTCGAATTTGTATTTTTTTTGCCCAGGTTTTCGTTTGGACCGAAATTTTGCCAAGATTCTATCTCTTACCTACACAGTCAAAAGAGTTCTCATTTTCTGAAAGACCCAACTGCCTATTGATAACTAGTATCGCTTCGGTTTGTGTCTGGATTTCGTTTCCATTGTCTTCAAGATTGTACAATTTCAGGTTTTGATTATTGACTTGTCGCTCAAGATTCTCGTGTCTTTTTGACGATGCCATTTGCTTAACTTTCATGCTGTTTAGCTTTTCTGTTAGACTGCTTACATCTTCAGTTTATTCTTTGTTTTACTTTTTGAGTTCTTTATTGTCCATTTCAAGGTCTTTATCGCCTTGTCAAGGAGATCAAACTTATTGTTAAGTTGCTTAACGCTTTAATATATTTAAATTAAAAAGGTATTGGAGTCCATATCTATTTCTTCGCGTGTAGACACCTCATTTAGCGCGGGGTCAAACACGGATGCACCTTTTTGAGTAATTGAAGGTCGGAGCCACGGTATTCGCCGTTGTGTCTCGGTAAAGATCTGGCTAGATATTTGATGGTCAGTGATATTTGAGCCGACATCATGGTCGATATTAGTTGCTGGTCTACGAGTAAAAGTGCTCTAACTCTGTTTGTCTGAGTCCTAGGTTTGATTCTACACCTTGAACGACGAGCAGGAAAGACAAACATACGCGGATGGTAAGATACACATTGATCACGTCCATCACTGTTCCTGTTTGTTGCTCCTGCCATTTCGGTATTCTCGTCGGTGTAACGTAATGAATATTATTGGATGTTAAAATTATAAATAAATTGTATTAATAAACACTAGTATGTATAAATAATTTATCATAATGTAACGTGATAATATTATTAAAAATTATTAACAAATATCCATCGAACATTATTAATAATAGAATTTTGGAAATTATTCATATGTGTTTCATTATAAAAAATATAATTGTATAGTTAAATAATATAATTTTAATCAAAATATTTCCTAAGAATATATTAACATTAAAACGCATTTAGGCTATTGCGTTGCAAATCAACATCGTGACTGACCTATAGGCATATACATAAAAGATGTCAAGATGATGGGTTATGAAGCTACCGTTCGCCCCGCCTCAAATAAATTACTTTTTAATTAATGTCAAAAACATCCGGGTCGACAAAGATCGAACGGACAACGAAATTGTTCAGACCACATGGTTTAATTGGTAAATTAGTGATACAGCCAATAAACAATTAGCACCTGCGAAGACGAATACTATTGACCAATCAAGAATTGAATAGAAGCTTATTTTGTTTGATGCAAATAAACCTGTCAATTAAAATGTGCATGTTAATCGAACAATTGGACACTCTTTGCATATATTTAGATATGAACGGACAGACAAAGGCCAAATCATGTAGTCATAAGACTATATGTATCTTACTTAATCACGGATGAATTCGTGAATGTAGAATTATTTACTTAGAGAAATAAATTGTATATACAGAAATTGAAATGGATATTAAATTGGACTTGAATTCATCTATGATTTTGTTGTTGTATATTTTATCCCACGTTATTATACGGATGAAGTGACACAATGAGAATCAGGTGAAATTTTTAGTTTACATGTTGAACGCGGTACTCGTAATAGCCATCGAACAATTAATAATTGCTTTATTCACATTTCTTTTTCTTTAAGCATTTAATTCCAGAATCAGACACTACATATTCCAGATCTAAATCATTGCTCTCCGTATCTATTTTTCCACAATAATCCGATTTAAAATCCATTTCAATCCATGTCATGTCACAGTTACAAAAACACGTCTGCACCCCATGACATTGACAGAGACTACAAACTATATTATGGTAGTCAAATTCTTTAAATAATGGGACAGTGAACAATTCTTAAATCGTGCGAATATACTACTACAGAAAACAAAAAAACACAACGAATGATGTCCGATCGGTTGAAGGACAACGACGCATTTTTTCGTCACGATAAATTGATAATCAATGACACAGTGTATAAATACAGCGACACTAGACAATCCATATACTGATCCCGTAATTCGAGTTAAGGTTCATGTAGAGGCTTCATTTTGAAAAATGTGGGACCCCTAGCATTGAACTCAAATTTGACTAAAGGAAGAGTGCCACATTGAAAATGTATACATATATGCTTGAAAGGATGTTTTTCCTTCAAACTGCTACCAATTTTGTACATCAACGTATCATAACATCCACAAAATCAATCAAACTACAAAGCGATTTTAACACTAAAATATACATTATTTTCAAAAATCTGAATCATGTTTATTCCACGTATTTCGGCGGAAAATTATATAACTAGTGAATAATATCGACATTGACGAGGGCAAGTTACGCTTAAATAGTAAAAAAAGTTTACATATCTAAAAATATCAAAACTCGAACACATGTCATTTCATCACCATGGGGGCAGCCATTTTTAAATTAATAAAATAGAAAGAAACATGCTAAAAACTCACTCATCGCCTAATTGACATTCCAAACGGTTGACGATGACAAATGCATTGGATTGTAATCTTTCCTTTGATGTTTGCAAACTGCACGATCAGACCTCATAAACACTCAAAAGAAAAACTATGTAAGAAGCATTTCACCAATGTTTACAATCGTTGTCGAATCACTGTACTTATATTATTGCGCATAAAATAGTACGCTTACAGACTGACAGAAAGATCGATACATAACTCCGTTCAATTCATCACGGTATACAATTCTATCAATAATATATAATAATACATCGCTTTAACAATCTAAAAGTAGAAATAATTATTTTAAACGGAGTTTTTAATAACGAAAGTGAAAACAACGGAAGTTGGATGGATATTCTGCTGTAAGATGCACTTCGGCTCCAGAAAAACAAAACAAATAAACTAAAAAAGTCGTGTGGGGGACAATTTTCAGCTGGAAAATATTTGCAATAGGGTAAGTGATGATATCTCTGCGTGGTCATTTCTGTTATTTAGTGCGATCTCTTGCTGATTAATGTTAATAGTTGTTTTACTAGTACCACACAATTGTCAAAATAAGTACATGTGTTTTCTCAGGTATGTGTATACACATACCCGGTTTTCTCATCACTGCACGTGGTTTCGACCGATTTGTTTTGCACGTTTTTCTACGGATCACAGCGATGGCCACGCTTTCAAAATGGGTAGAAGGAATCGAACTATAAAATCAATAGTTTTGCCAATTTCTTTATTTCTTTACAATTTTATATGTCGTCTGCAATGTATTTCAATTTGAGATGGTGTAAAATTTGCAATTTGGTTGAGAGGTAAATAACAAAATTGTTAAGCCTTTGAAATATAATTGTGACTCTTATTATCCACCATACCTGAATTTTTAAAAAGTAGTTACGTTTTAGTTATTTTTAGAACTTTGTTTAGGATATTTATCCAAAAAAGGCAGTTGAATAAAAACTCATTTGTAGTTTTATGGCAATTATTTTCTGTGAAATGTTGCTAACTTGACCTTGTATATGTATATAGCTTTGTATTTATTCAACTTAAGGTAGTGCATATCCTTCCTAACTTTAGATTGAGATTTTGTAAATTAGTGTAAAAATGTATTGGTTTTAAACCAAAATATGAATAAAGCACACATATATTGAATGTCAAAAATGTGTTTATGTTATTCTATCCGTCTTAAGCTTTAAAATGATATATAGTTTGACCATATTGTACCAAATTCAATGAAGAAAAACCAAAGAGAAGTTTTAATGAAATTTATCCCCCCCATGAACCTTAAGAATACCCCACTAATCTCTCGGTACAAACAACGCTGGTCCATTATATCAACCAATAATAGCTTGATTTAAATAATAGCGGTTGATAAGGTGTGTGATTTTGAAATGATCATCAATGGGACAACTTTATTTGTTCCAGCAGATTAGTCGGTTTTTCCAAAAGGTTGCTTTTTCGTGATTTATATATTCGGGATCTTCGTAATTAAGAAGTTGTCTCCCATTCGGGTAGATATCACGAGTATCCAGGGTAAAAAGCGGTCCCTCTAAAATGCGTATATGACTCATATCCGCGGATATGACCGAAAAGTGCGGATATGGACGAATACAGGCAATATCGACACTTTTTCTGCAATGTTTATTTCAATGTTTAATAGAAAACACACAATATGTGTTAAATATGTTAGTATTGTCTCAAAATATAACAACTTAATAGACATTATGGTTGTTACTGGTTGAGTCGTGGGTTCTGTTTGATTCGTGGGTATAGAAATCGCCAGAAATCTCGCGATAGAATGTTCGCACATGATGCAGTTCTTTACGGAAAAATGTTTTGACACGGTCACCATTTTTCCCGATCAAAAATGCGTCAAAAACAAGTAAATAGTGTAATTCATCATAACTTGATAGGTCGGTATGAAATATTTCCCCATTTATGTATTGTTCATATAGTGTTTCAAAGTAACACAAAATCGTTTATTTAGAAGTATTTACCATGCTACATCGTCTGTTGACATTTTTTCACAAGAAATTAACCTGTCCTGCAAGGTCAGTTTAAAGGCTATTTATAGTATGCAAATCTTGAAATTCTGGCAGCCAATCAGAACCCACGAATTAACCGGAAGCTTTTTTTCATGCTGGTAATTTGACACTATCAACACAGTCGATTATTTTGATGATAAAAGACGATAAACATTTGGAAAAAAGCATCAAATCAAAGAAGAAAGGTTAATTATTATTTTCATAATGATTCATGGTCATATATTTATAAAATATTTGTGATGTAACAACTTTATGAAAATTACCCACGACTCAACCAGACTATAGCATATCATTTTTCCAACTCTAAATTCATATCCGCGAACATGACGAAGTGCCAGAAGATTGTTTTAGGGCTACACACCACAAACAATATAACCACGCCGACACCACATATGTTTTGTTGTATAAGTTTACATAATGTTTATATAATATACTGAATGCATTATTATTCTTGATGTCGTCTAAAAACTTTAGTATTTAGATATACAATATGCTTTAGAAAATAGTAAAGTATTTTTGGGCCGATTATCGCCAGATCACAAGTAATTAATGATGTTACTTTTCCCTCGTTATATTTTTATTTGAATTCAAAATGTTGAATTTATTTAAATATACTGAATGTTATGAATGCAGTAAATATTGTCTGAAATGTCACTGTTTCAAGTGGCATTTTTCATTTGAAAATAAATGATGATTTCAAATGCGCGAATATGATAAAATCGACGAATGTGGTTTATCCAATAAAGGATCTATATTTGTAGTGCTATAATAACTTTATGCAAGGTAAAAATATCTTATATTTGATTGTTACTATTTATTTTATGCTTTCCGGTGGTTTATTGAGAAATATCAGTGAATGAAAACTGGTAATTTCACTGTTTCAAACTTTTTTTTGACGAAATGACGTCATTATCCCAGCGAAAATCTTATAAACTTTTAAACAATGTGTCCCGATTTTCGTAATTCAGTCTTGACAGTGTTGTCGTTCGTGCGGGTAAGAAAACCTACTTCCGCTGTTAAGGAAAACAATGGGGAAATTCTACTGTTCCATCGTTAAATGTCATAATTTTAGCGGTATAATCGGTAAATTTTCAAAAAAGTAACATTACATAAATTGCATAAAGACTCATATACAATAAAAGCTTGGATGATAGCAGTTAGCCGAAAAAATTGGTTTCCAACGGCGTATACTCGCGTCTTTTCCGACCACTTTCGAGACGAAATCGGTCCAAACTATGTAGCTGCGCAACTCGTGAAAATATTATTTCTATGATCACTCGTGAATTAAAGGGATATTATGGGCATCTAACAGTTGATAGGTGTCTATCGCCACCATTGTTTAATTTTGGCGTTTTCACTTCATGTACACTTATATTTGTTAATGCAGCATCAACTTTCTAAAACAATATCCCGGAAAGAGAAAAATAATGCATTTGAATATAAACCGTACTTTCGTTTTGACAACTGACGACAGAAATGATTCGATTTACGATGTGAATCTTAATTTAGTTTAAGTGAAGATTCGTTCATGAGACACAAAGACACTATTTTGTTTCACGGATCATTTCGGCTTAAAGGACTGGGTGAGTCATGTAAAATATCGAATATTATATATAATTTTATAAACAACTGGTAGCAAGATGAGTTGCAGCTAATTTGTCAGTAACCACATTTTAACTAAATCTTTTGACCTGTTTATTCTTTTTAGCTCAATTCAACAATGAAAATGACCATAATATCACTTTAAAATCGATAATCCACCGAATCCAACAAATATCCTCTATATATTATAGTTAATTAGTACGTACAAATATGCACGTCATTTTATTTATTCAAATGAACAAAGGATATCGTAGTGCTACATTTAAATGTTTTAAGAATGATTATAACCATTATAGTTGCGATGTTATTGAAAAGCAATGCATGTCCCGCAATTTTTTTAGATTTTTCGTTAATATTATGTTTTAGAAGTGAATGTAATAGCTGTAATATTAATCTTAAACATATAGGCTTCGTATTTTAACTCATCGGGATATTGGATATGAACTATTGAAATATTAACGAAAAATCTAAAATTTCAATAATAGCGCAACTTTAATGGTTATAATCATTCTTGAAACATTTAAATGTAGCACTACGATATCCTTTGTTCATTTGAATAAATAAAATAACGTGCATATTTTTACGTACCAATAAACTATAATATATAGTAACAATCAAATATAAGATATTTTTACCTTGCATATTTAATACATATTGTGTATTTTTCATTAAACATTTAAAGTAACATTGCAGAAAAAGTGTCGATATTGCTTATATTTGTCCATATCCGCACTTTTCGGTCATATCTGCGGATATGAGTCATATACGCATTGTAGAGGGACCGCTTTTTACACGGGATACTCGTGATACCTACCCGAATGGGAGACAACTTCTTAGTTACAAAAAGACCGAATTGAATCTGTTGGTAAACGGAGATCAGGTTTTCGGCCACGTGCATTTCAATGTGGTTTTCCAAACAACGAACCAAGGAACAAAATTAAGGTTCATGGGGGGAGGATAAAATTCATTAAAACTTCGCTTTGGGTTTTCTTCATTGAATGTGGTACAATATAGGATAGAAAAAACATAAACACATTTTTGACATTCAATATTTGTGTGCTTTATTCATATTTTGGTTTAAAACCAATACATTTTTACACTAATTTACAAAATCTCAATCTAAAGTTAGGAAGGATATGCACTACCTAAAGTTGAATAAATACAAAGCTATATACATATACAAGGTCAAGTTAGCAACATTTCACAGAAAATTATTGTCATAAAACAACAAATGAGTTTTTATTCAACTGCCTTTTTTTGGATAAATATCCTAAACAAAGTTCTAAAAATAACTAAAACGTAACTACTTTTTAAAAATCCAGGTATGGTGGATAATAAGAGTCCCAATTCTATTTCAAAGGCTTAACAATTTTGTTATTTACCTCTCAACCAAATTGCAAATTTTAAACCATCTCAAATTGAAATAGATTGCAGACGACATATAAAATTGTAAAGGAATATAAAGAAATTGGCAAAACGATTGATTTTATATTTCGATTCCTTCTACCCATTTTGAAAGCGTGGCCATCGCTGTGATCCGTAGAAAAACGTGCAAAACAAATCGGTCGAAACCACGTGCAGTGGTGAGAAAACCGAGTATGTGTATACACATACCTGAGAAAACACATACTTATTTTGACAGTTGGGTGGCAACTAGTTAAACAACTATTAACATTAATCAGCAAGAGATCGCACTAAATAACAGAAATGACCACGTAGAGATATCATCACTTACCCTATTTCAAATATTTTCCAGCTGAAAATTGTCCCCCACACGTCTTTTTAGTTTATTTGTATTGTTTTTCTGGAGCCGAAGTGCATCTTGTTTTGACAGTTGGGTGGCAACTAGTAAAACAACTATTAACATTAATCAGCAAGAGATCGCACTAAATAACAGAAATGACCATTTAGAGATATCATCACTTACCCTATTTCAAATATTTTCCAGCTGAAAATTGTCCCCCACACGTCTTTTTTAGTTTATTTGTATTGTTTTTCTGGAGCCGAAGTGCATCTCACAGAATATCCATCCAACTTCCGTTGTTTTCACTTTCGTTATTAAAAACTCCGTTTAAAAGAATTATTTCTACTTTTAGATTGTTAAAGCGATGTATTATTATATATTATCAATAGAATAGTATACCGTGATGAATTGAACGGAGTTACGTATCGATCTTTCTGTCAGTCTGTAAGCGTACTATTTTATGCGCAATAATATAATACATGTGATTCGACAACGATTGTAAACATTGGTGAAATGCTTCTTACATAGTTATTCTTTTGAGTGTTTATGAGGTCTGATCGTGCAGTTTGCAAACATCAACGGAAAGATTACAGTCCAATGCATTTGTCATCGTCAGCCGTTTGGAATGTCAATTAGGCGATGAGTGAGTTTTTAGCATGTTTCTTTCTATTTTATTAATTTAAAAATGGCTGCCCCCATGGTGATGAAATGACATGTGTTCGAGTTTTGATATTTCTAGATATGTAAACTTTTTTTACTATTTAAGCGTAACTTGCCATCGTCAATGTCGATATTATTCACTAGTAATTTCCGGCGAAATAGTGGAATAAACATGATTCAGATTTTTGAAAATAATGTATATTTTAGTGTTAAAATCGCTTTGTATTTTGATTGATTTTGTGGATACTTAAATACAATTGTTTGAGTTTGAGTCCTGAATAAATGTTTAGGTCCTGTCATTCCTTTCCCTGATTTGTTTGTTTTTGTCCCCTACCGGCAGACTTATGGTTTGTGCTCTGTCCGTCAGTTAGTCAGTCAGTCTGTCTTTCACACTTTTCTGGATCCTGTGATAACTTTAAAAGTTCTTCATATTTTTTTCATGAAACTTGAAATTGCGTTCCTACGTCAATAATTCTGGTTGCTATGGCAACACATAAAAGAACTGACAATGGTGGAGTTTCACCGGTAGGGCACAATACTGATTTGCAATCTCTTGTTATTTCTAGTATAATATGGTGTTGATAGTTTCAAACGTACATTTATGAGCCACTATAAAAGGGGCAAGGATTTATCAGTAAATTTATGGCTATCCTGCAAGCGCAGTGATTGATACAGTCGCTTTTCACCTAGGCGATCCATGTTGAATTCCCGTTCCCGGCAGCACTTGATTTTGGTTGGTGGTTAACTCTGGGTACTCCGGCTTTCCCCCAACATTACAATACCAAACTTACATTGAAACAACTTTTCAGTAACAACAAAACATTTGAAAATTGAAGCAATACATCAGCTTTCGTGAGTCTAGTAATATAAATAGGTAGGAGTGCAAGAGCATACTCCGGATGTAACCTAATGCAGCCTTTGACACATAAAGGACCTCATACAATCCAAATGCAAACACATACATTTGTCAATATCAGTACGATTATATAGCAGGGATCAACCATACTTTTCGAACGTCAGCAGCATATATTTATATGAAACAACTGTCCATTAAACAAGCACGTTAACTAGCCAAATAAGACAGAAAAATGAGACAAAAAATCTTAAAGGATTTTTAAAATTGACAACCGCTGTATTTTTCATGTTGCTTTATTAACTTGAGTGTACTGACGCTTGAAACATGTATCAAGGATACAGCAGCCAGCCGGAGAATGAATTCCTGGCAAGATTATCTTCATTTAACACTGTACACCCGTTTCCAGCTGAGCGGCGCACAAACACATGCGAACCCGCGCGTACGTACAGCACCACAACGGCTGTACCAACTGCCGTATCATCAGTGTCGTTGTCAGCTATGGTTGCACCACGCGATACTCCGTCCACTACCAGCTCAGCAGCATACCAATCGTGATGGTCTGCAATCGACCACGTGAAGACGTACACTCCGCTCACTGGTGGGTCGAATATTCCGTCGCGAGTTGAATAACCATTGCCTGTTCGAGCGATTAAGTGGACATTCAGTATGTGTGTATATGGTGTTGCAGATTTATTTAAATTGAAATTTTTACTTCTCTAATATATAGTACCCTGTTGATGAAATGGTCATTAAATATATTGCAGTCAGAAATGTAAGATACCTACAATATATATTTACAGTAAGTGCAATACATATTTGTGATTAGCTTTAGTGCAAGCAAATCCTATCCCGTGTATCATACCGTCATTGAGCAAGACCTGCTCGTAAACGAAAGTCTGCATGTTCTGAATACACTTGTTGCCACTCTGATAAGCATGAAAAGCCACCGACTGGACGTGTTGTCCTTAAATATACAAAACATTATCTGCATGATACAAAACCTTGTAGACATTAAAACATTTCATATACTTGTACTAATTTAAACCATAAATAAAATATTAAGCTTACTTTTGACCCGAAGTTCGTTTTCATTTGTTGTTGCCTTACACATCTCGTGCAGTAGTGCATTCTCCTGTCTCAACATTTCTAATTCATGTCTTGTTTCGTGCATGATATCATTCATTTTTTCTAATTCCTGTCGCATTAACTCAGTTTCGTTTCTAATGATTGCCTGCATACGCTCTTCAAAAGAAATATCTCTCAATTCGGCTGTCGCGTCCTCTGCCACCACAAACAGCAAAGCACTTAGGAGCATCATTTGTTTCATTTCTAGCGACCTCGCTTCGTTTATAATTGCTTTACAAACTCAATAGTCGTTTCTATGTGTTCAAGTCACATCTTCTTCTATATGGTAGATAAGGATAGGCATCCAAAAATTGCATCTGTGACAACAACGACCATCAAGAAGAGATAACAGAATACACATGCGGGTCTATATTTGATTATCATTGGTGACTGTCGCC
This sequence comes from Dreissena polymorpha, assembly GCF_020536995.1. Lineage (NCBI taxonomy): Eukaryota > Metazoa > Mollusca > Bivalvia > Myida > Dreissenidae > Dreissena > Dreissena polymorpha. Next base: position 49,333,151 of record NC_068368.1, on the reverse strand, counting down.
CGTTACACATAATGAAGCTTATTTAAAATTCAATGCACACTACCGATGTATATCGGTTCTTCTTACATAAATAAGTTATCAAAATCTTAATAAACAGTAAGGTGGATGATATCAATTAACGAAATGCATGGACGTTCCAGTGTTTGTCGACATATTCGTAACATTCCACGCGTTCTATCGCATTATTTTGTTTAATTCATTTTTAGCTCGGCTGTTTGCGGAGAAAACCCGAGGTATTGTCATTGCCAGAGCGTCGTGTCGTCCGCCGGCGTCGTGCTAAAACCTTGACATTTTGCTCTACAATCAAAGTGCTTCCACAACTTTGAAACTTCATATGTAGATGCACCTTGATGAGTTCTACAGGCCACACCCATTTTTGGGTCACTAGGTCAAAGGTCAAGGTCACTTTGACCTCTTCAAAAAAATTCTGACAAGCTTTCATTTATTCAAAACTGAACCCGCAGGCGAGCGTTGGCACCCGTTATGCGGTGCTCTTGTTTTTGACGATGCTGGAACAGCGTCGTCTAAGGTTTGATAACCAGTAGAACAATTCTTCACAATCGCGACCTACGTAAAAGACCGAGCCAGTCCGATTGAGATAACTCGATTTTTCAGTTACTTCCCTTGGCATTCGCCACTGCGTAGGAGATTGCTCGTTGATTTTCATTGATAACATTCTCCTAGCAGAATTGTCGTTCGTGTTGATAACGGTAAATATTAATAGAACAGCATATCTTGGGGAAACAGATTCAATAAGTGTATCAGAACGTTAATTTCAAATTAGTAATTTTAAATCCATTTTATTTTTATGGACCAATGAATCAACTATATATTTTCTCTAGTTTGTTTGATATTTGTTCTCGATTTTGTAAATAAATTGCGAATAAAAACATGTAAAATTAACTTTTTACGTGATCACAAAACTAAAGAATGCGAACAATTTCGAACCTGCAAATTGTAAACGCTGCACTGCTATGATATATGTAGATAAAACAACATTTCAAAGCGTAATTGTCCGTCCCGCTAGCGCAGAGGTAAGGACGTTCGCTTTTTCACCTTTACGACACCGGTTCGATTCCCGCTCCCGGCGCAATATTATATTTTGTCTGTTTTGTGGTCACCATTCCGGACAGGTGTTTTTTTCCGGATAATCTCATCCCCCCCAGCAGCATTTGACCATATAAAAAATTAAAAAGTATTTCAGTACAAAACAAATAGCTGGAAATTGCAGCTATCATTCAAAATTCGTCCCAACTGTCGTCAATCTAATCTTATTAGGTAGGAGTGCTAGACACACTCCGGGTCCCAACATTATGCAGCCTCAGCGCGGAGGTAACTCATAACCTTGGAAAAACACAAATACACACACTGGGTGCAGCCTAGGCGCGTATAGACTCAAACAAGGCAACAAACTCAAGTGCGGGCATAATCATTTAAAATTTACATATTGAATACGATATTCTAACAGAAATTACACAACCACCTTAGTGTACATACCATGTTTGATATTTCGTTTGATTGTTAGATTTCAGCATGTACATGTATAAGGTCATTTTGCTATTAGTTAACTTATCCATATGTTCGTGGGCGAACTCGGATAGTCAAGTGCTCATACGAATGAGCTCACATGGTCCGGCTATGTGCTCATACCTACTTTCGAGAATCATCATGAAGGTATTGCCATACTTAATGAACAAGAATGTGACCCGCCTCCCAGTTTCGCTCAATGCGTCAAGTTACCCACGGGTACTACTCCCCCGTACCCCTAAACTTTTTTTCGTACCAAAAATGTTACGTACGCAATTTTTTTTCCTACCATTTTTTTTGTCGTACCCAAATTTTTTATCGTACCCAAATGTTCGTATCAAAATACACAATTGTGGTGATATAGATAAACTTAAATTGATGTTTAATATCCATCCTCTTCAAAAGCATCGTCACACCAGTACTGCCAGTACTTTGATTTTAATTTCGCTGTTTATGTCATTTAAATAATAAATTGATTTCCGTTAACATTATTAAAGGCTGATTTGTAAATAAGGATATTTGTTTAAAGATATAGATACACTTTCTTTGATTTGTGTTTTAAATGTATACATGGGTGAACCCATTGATAATTTCATCAATTCAGTTGTTCCCTTCGAGATGAAAGGGATTAGCGTGTCTTCCCGTCAATCATTCCGACCGTCCTTTCGTCGGTCTCATTTTGTGTCCGCTCTATTACTCTTAATTAGATTTTGAACATCACACGTACATATTGACATAATATGAGGCGGTTTGTCGCGGACGAGACATGATACCTTCATGGTCAGATGCTTTTTAGTAAGTCTTTTACCCAGTTATTTCTGGATGGACAAAAGTTTAGGCAGCAATTCTCACATTCTTGAGATCATGCTTCGCGGACAAGATCCACGACAATACCTCTAACGTCAATGTCACACGTACCCATCAATCTTATTAACAACAACTGGCGTTTTATGAATGTTTGAATTTATGCCGTTTTCTTACTTCATTGTTACTTTCTCTTAACTTGTATGAAAAAATAAACTGTAAATAACTGAAACTGGTCATTTAACTTAAATTATTTCCGAAATACGGTATCCAATGTACCAATCATGAAACAATTACATGTGTGTGTAAATGCGTTTACGCAATTAAGGCAAATAATGACTTTGCTGTTTCAGTCATTATTGTTATAGTGAGACCTACTTCTATAATACTGTAGAGTATATATATACATATAATATGCGTTGTGATACACGTACAGTTGCTAATAAGATTTAAGGTCACCAGAGAAACCGATACACATCGGTCTGGTGTGATGAACAGAAATAAAGGTAGTCGTAAACTTGATTTTCACATCCGAAGTAGCAACAAGCATTGATAATAATGTAGTGTATCTGACGCCTTGTTATATATGTTGAAATGTCTTTTTGTTCCTCTTTTATAGTAGCGGTCCCTGGAGCATCCAATCTATATGCGTGGTTTCGTCTGATTTCCAAGATGATTGAGATGTTTCTGTATTTTTAATCGTTGTAATGTGCTCATACAAAGTGGATGTCTGTGCCTTAATAAAATTGGGTTTCTCCGAATGGTTTCAATTTTTATTATAATATCTTAATTTCTATATGTCCACGAATGTTGTCCTTCTTAATGTGTTTCTTTTCGTTTTGAATCAAGTCCGTTACCGCCTTGGCGGAGATAAACCGCTGTTTAAGCACAAACAGCCAAAACTGACCAAATGTTCACTTGAGAATAACGGCCAAAGGTCAGTTTGGATTCCCCCTGACGAAAATCACTCTGTATTACACTCGAAAATAACGGTCAATCGTCCATAACGGCCAACAGCCAGTATATTCCACTCCGAAAGTAATGTTTGAACTGAAAAGAACGGGCAAGCGTCAGTCGTTTCGAGTTACAATTATACTATCGTTGATAAAGTCATTGATTTAGTATTTAGTGCAATATGAAATTAAATCAATTAATAAGATATTATTCTGTATCATTTAATCTAAGTTAATTATTCTATTATGCTTAGTAATCGGCAACGAGCCTTTTTTACTGTATGCAAACGACTGGGTGGGGAAACGACGTGGCAATACTAGTAACTGACCAACCATCTAAAAATTGTGATCCGAAAACAACGGTCACATGTGGACAACGGTCACTTTGGCCATTTCCCTTGACTGATCGGTGTTCTCAGTTTTTACTATCTATTTTTGTATATCGTTTTCGGTTTGTTTTGGTTGATTCAACTCTCTTAATTAGAATAACTCAACTTTTTCTCTTTTCGTTTATATGAACACAAACATCACATTAAAACTTGTTTTTGTGTACACTGGGCACATGCACAAAATTCATAATGATGTTTTTTGTAATGTTATGTAGGCTTTAACAAAAATAAATAATACTGCCCTTTTGTCTGCATGTCTATCATTGTTGTCGCTATTAAAAAGCTTTGTACACTTTGATTACACTCAATATAATTTCCATAACTAAACTGACTATATCTTTAGGGGCCTTTCTTACACTTTTTGTAACTCTATGTTGAGTTGTCGATCATGTTTCGGAATATTTGATAATGTTTTTTTTTAATTAACCATTGACTACTTGTACAAAAATATGATTTACATACCCTCAGTTAATTCCTATATTTTCCTCATGTTATGTTTTCAACATATTGAATCAATCTTCAATACAGTACACTCATTTCAATATAATTGTCACGAGCATAAACTGGACATATGATTCACCTTCTTTATCGATAGTGTCAAGGTGGCTTTTACTCTTTACGGAGTTTTGTTGAATGATGTGAAGCGGTATTTCAAACATCCAGTGGTAAAATAATAAAAAACTAATTAAAGCTGTATATAGTTAGAATATAACCTTGTAAGTATTTCGTCAAAATACATACATATTTCTTGAAAACATGTTTGTGGTGTTATATTTTGTTCTATTTAACAATATGAAACATTTCAAAGCTCATGGTGCCGGAGGATAAATCAGCAATCTTGATAACGAATTCCTTTTTGAATGAGCGAAGTTAACTTTTTACAGCCGCATCCCATTGATCAGCTCAAGAAAACACGAGAACCAGCCTAAACATGGACAACCACGATGGCTGTTCCAACAGCAACGTCTTGGCTGTCGTTGGCTGCTATAGTTGCCCCATTTAACAGACATTTGACGATCGACTCGAAGGCATACCATACCGATCGAAAAAGTTCGCTGATCAATTATTTTAGTTTGAATAGGCCGACCTTGATAACATTGTTGACATAGTATGCATGCAAAGGAGACCCTGCGTTTAAGGCCGGTTGGGCATAGTTAAAAATATATTTAATTTATTTACAATTACTTTACTTATGATGGATTTATTTCAATATGTGTTAGTAGGTTACATACTGATCTAGCATAGTATTTCATTTTGGGCTAGTCCCGTCAATGAGGCTGTTGCTTTAAAGAGAAACCTTTTAATAATTTAGTTTGGACGTAGTTAATTTTGCTGTAATTTTGTGTGAATGTAGCGAACATGTACGCCTTGTCGGGGTTTGCATTTAGGACGAGTAGGATCAACGTCAGTGTTATTAAAAATAAAACCGTAGACATATAAATAAATTGTCTTATGCGTAATACATAACTTGACTTTGTTTTGAAGTTTTTAGCTTTAAGCTTGTGTGCACATAACAAACATGCACACTTAGCCTGGGATTGCATTGGGACAGTCAGGTCAAAAGTAAAGGTCACTGTTTCTAAAATGTATTTGAATTAATTTTTGATGGAGGTTTTGCTGTAAAATGTATATGCGGATATTTTATATGAAGACATTCTGCGATTGAGAAATGATATAAATTTAAATGAATTATTTGGACAATCGTTGAAATCCACTTTACTAACGTACTACAATTGTTCATGTTTAATTTTTCATATAACTAACTATTTTATATAATCACCATCAAATATGTCTCGAAAATGACTTTATTAAGTGACTGACAGAAAAAAAATCGTACTTCCAAAGCGGAAGAATAGTCGACCTTTGGGACAGATATTGGTATAAGATACGAGAGTAAGTTTTCTCCCAAGGTGATAAAAGGAGGTAACACATGTCGTCCACTGTGCTTTGATTTTGTTTCTGTGAATGATATAGACATTGAACATTGCATGTGATATCATGGTTCTGTAATATAAAGCAGCCATCCTGAGAATGAATTCGTCGCCGAACCAGGTTTGTTAAGTACGTTACAACCGCCTCCACCCGATCGGCGCACAAAGACATGCGAACCCGCCTGTACATGGACCACCACAACGGCCGTTCCAACAGCGATGTCTTGGCTGTCGTTGTCTGCTATTGTGGCCCCACGTGACATCCCATTAACGACTAATTCTGCGGCGTACCAATCGTGGAAATCCGCAACCGACCACGTGAACACATACACACCGGTCACTGGTGCGTCGAATATGCCGTCGTTCGCTGAATATCCATTTCCTGTATAATTCACAGAACTACTTATATAAATCATCACATCATATGATGACGAGTATACATGAATGTAAAACTTTAGACGTACCACAATTAGATCAAGATTAGAAAAATCTAATAATCATAAAAGCAACAAAACATCGCGAGAAAACATTTTGCTGCCAAAAATAACAATTCCACATGTAAGTGAAGATAAACTTAACATTTCACTATGCCAACAATATAAATCGATTTATAATGTACTTTTATCTACTTTCGCGAACACTAACCGTCATTGATAAGGACATTGTCGTACACAAATGTTTGAAGGTCGTGGATGCACTTGTCACTATTTTGATAAGCATGGAAAGCCACCGCCTCGATTGGTTGTCCTAAATATAATGTAAGGAAACTCCACACTGAATGAAAGATATCATTTTTATAAGCGTCAGTTTAGATTCAATGCACATGTTTCAGAAACAGCATACAAATTAAACACTTACGCTTCTTTCTGGATTTGATGGTATCCTTTTGATTCATTCCAATGTATTCCACGACTGACAAAAGATGATGTTGACGTTTTTCGTTTTCGGCTTTGGTTGTGTGAAATCTCTCGTTTAAAAGAGCATTCTCTTGTTTAAGCGTATCCAAGTCTTGACGTAAGACTGCAGTCTCTTTCCTGGTGTCCTCATTCAGCTTTTCTAATTCTTGCAGCAACGGTTCTGTGTATTTCCTTACTGCAGCGTCTATTTCGATTTTAATTGCGTGTTCATTTTCAATACGATCTGTGAGCGTATCGGATCTTGATTCTACTGAATTTCCTGCCGCCACAATGCCAAACAGTAGCGTTACCAATGGTATTTCAGACAACATGTTTTATACAGCCGTATCTTGGGAATGTTCCCTTACAAACCAGACAACTAGTTTATGTAGACATCTTTCACTTCGCATACTGGGGCGAGGTGATAAGTGTGACCTTCGCGGAGCGATATCGTGTACTAATTTGTACACATCTTTTATTGTGTGGAGCAAATATTCGCACCTTATCACGAATTCAGACATGGCTATGACCCAAATAATCAAAGATAAAAAATAAAAACAACAAATGCACACGAAATGTTAAAAATCATATAATAGTTACACATTTATCATACGTATTGTTTGATATCGATTGAATTTAGCAGTAAAATTTTATGTTAACACTCTGAATTATAGTAATAAGCTTCAGTTTTCTGAGCGTGAGTTCTAGGTATTGTAAAGGCATTAGACGAAATAAATGGACATATTTCCATCTTTTGGACACTTTTTACTGAAATTGAGAGGAGAAAAGCTTGTGCTGGATCACACAAAATACAACTTTGTTTCCTACACGCATGCCCCAACATCAATGGTCACGAAACCGCCCATCGGGATCATTTATTCTGGTTCCTTCTTTACCATCCCCGAGGACAGCCGGTCGATGCCGGGTAAAACTATTGATTACTGCCGTTGCCGGGTAAAACTATTGATTACTGCTAACCTGCTTTTCCGCCCGGTTGTTTCGATTTACGCACAAGCGTCCATAGACACGATGCAACACTTGGTTGGACAAGCATATACACAATAAATCAAATGACGGTTTGGAAGTAACACATACTGAAATACGCACACATAGCGCATTTGCTATTTTAATGTTCATAACGTTTACTTTCACCCATTTAAGCCATTTTTATCCTCTTGTTTAATACCTATTGTTGCCATCGTATTGTTTCTGTCAGGGCAGCATGAAGGGTATTTTTGAAAGTTTCAATGAGCGACTGTCGAAATTTGCGAAGCGGTTAGGCATCATATATGTCCTTGAACGGAAGGTCACAGAATTTGAGCAGGAGCTCAAAAAGGTCTGGTTAGCTCTCGATGAACGTGCCAAATGAAACAATCGGATTTTTACCGGGATCGAGGAGGATAACTTACAGGGTAATGAGTCTCAGGTCGTAACCGAACGTAAATTGAGGGGGCACCTCTCAGAAAAGCTCAAGATTCCCAAGGAAACGGTGGAAGGACTGCGATTTGAGCGTGTACACCGTACCCCCTCACAACCAGTACGCGGTAAGGTTCGATCTGTTGTTGCAAAGTTTGCGTTTTTCAAAGACCGAGAGCTAGTTAGGCGCCAGTGGCCCGAGCTTAAGGGCACGAGTTTCCATGTTTTTGAACAGTTCCCTCCGGAAGTCCAGGAAAAGCGTCGTCGCCTCATTTTAAAAATGAAGGAAGCAAAGCGGGAGGGTAAACGCGCTTGGGTGGCGTAAGCCACGCTGTTTATTCATGGGCATCCGGTGCAGCAGTAGGGGTTCGCGGGAGATGATTTGCCTGTGCTATCGTGGAACATTCAAGGTTTGACGCAGGCTAAAAAGGAGAGTGAGGACTTTGACTAAATATGATATTTGCTTTTTGTACGAATTATGGTGTAAATCGGACTCTGATGTAGTCCTAAATGGTTACGTTGTACATAATTTTTCAAGACAATTCCAGAACAAAAATGCCAAACGAAATAGTGGTTGTTTGTTATTATTATACAGAGATTATTTAGAAGATGGTATTGAAATTATTAGAAATTATCATGATGCTATAGTTTGGATAAGATTAGATCATGATTTTTTAGCATTGAGCAAGACCTTTTTTTATGCGGAGTTTATATTTGGTGCGAGAGTTCGCCAGTCTATAATTTCTTAAATGTAGATTTGTTTCAAATTTTAGAAAAAGATATATCGGATTATGAAAGTAAAGGAGCCATTTATATATGTGGAGATTTCAATAGCCGTGTTGGCCAAAGAAGTGATTTTATTTTACATGATTGTTATAATGTATGTATTGATGATATTGATTACAGTCCTGACCTCACTTTGAGCAGGGCCTCATAGGATCAAAGGCATAAACATCATGGGGTTAAGTTGCTAAATCTGTGTAAAGCAATCGGTTTACGTATTGTTAATGGCCGGCTCGGAAATTGAACTCAGTATACATTTTTGTCCAACAACGGTTGCTCAGTTATCGACTATTTGCTGACCGTTGATAGTAATTTTTCACAAGTTTTATTCTTTTTTGTTGGTGATTTTAATGAATCATGCCCCAATAATCTTTACATTAAGCTGCAGTCATAATAGGCTGGTAAACACTAGTCATAAAGAAAATAAATGTAAATGGAATGACAATTTTAGGGATCAATTTCGGTCAGGTATTATTGGTAATCTGACAAAGTTTAATTCCATAGTAAATAATGTTAACTGCGAAAGCAGAGAATCTGTTAATACTATGATTAATGATTTTACTAATACTATACAAAGTGTAGCCGATCCACTATTTTGTAAAACCGGCTATTTTAAAAATGACTTTAGTTTTAATGTAAATAAACATGAGGAAAATAAGTGGTTTGATAGCGAATGCAAAGAAGCACATGTTTGCTATTAGAAGCCCTGAAATTATTTAACATACATAGGACGAATACTTGCAGAATTAATTTGTGTAAACGAAAAGATGAGTATAAAAATATTGTTACCAAAAAAGCGTATATACTACAAAAATAAAATGCGTGAACTTGAGCAGATGAAAAAATGCAGACCTAATTATTTTAGAAACATTTTAAATCACAATCATGTAAAAAGTCTAGAGATATTTCTTTGGATGATTTCCTCAAATATTTCGAAAATATAAGTACTGACATGTTCAACAGTAGCAATAAGGAATCTGAAGCTTCTAATGTTTATAATGATTTTAATTTGCCTAATGATGTATAATCAGAACTTGATAGAGAGATCAGCATTGACGAAATTGTGAATGCCGTACAATTTTCGAAACGCAGTAAATCCTGTGACAAAGACACTTTGTTAAACGAATATTTTCTGGAAAGTATTAATATTTTATCGGCTCATATGTGTGACATGTTTAACGCAATTCTTAATTCAGGTACTTTTCCAGATGCGTGGTCAGAAGGAATAATTATACCAATTCATAAAAAGGGTTCAAAAATGACGTCAATAACTAACGAGGCATTACTCTAGTAAGTTGTTTATTCAAAATATTTACAACAATATTAAATAAGCGTATCGAGAACGTCTGTAATGACAATAACATTATTTCTGACTCACAATTCGGATTTCAGAAAGGGCGATCTTCTATTGATGCGGCGTTTATTCTCATGTCTTTAATTCAACATTATTTGTATAAAAACAAGCGCTTGTATGTTATTTTAGTCGATATGATGAAATGCTTCGATTCTATTTATAGAAATGTGGCTTAAATTGTACATTCTTAGGATTGTACGCGATATGTATAGTAAAATAAAATCGTGCATAAAACATTGTTCCTCATATTCTGATTTCTTTTCATATACAGTAGGGCTTCGTCAAGGGCAGGTTATATCACCTCTGTTATTTTCTATATTTGTGGAGGACCTAGAGTTGTTTCTACAACATGACATAGAATCTTTTCTACAACATGACATAGAATCTAGCTTACAAATCGACGATATTGTGCTTTTACTTCTTCTTTTTGCCGATGACATGGCTATTGTTGGTAAATCACCGAGTGAAATTCAGACTCAATTGGATAATTTATACGAGTATAGCAAAACTTGGGGGTTACAAGTAAACACAGACAAAACAAGGATTATGGTTTTTCGTAAGAGACGTGGACTGTTGCGCTCCGAAAAATTGACATACAACGGTGTACTGTCTTAATCGGTTAAAAGAGTAACATTCTCAATGCGTTTTCTTGTATCTTTATTTTTTCCAGTGAAAACAGTGACGACGCAGCGTCCGGTGAAATGGCTACGTGAAAACGTTGAAAACGATTGACTGAAATAAACAAAACAATCTTTCAGTCCTAGAAATACTCAATAATGCAATACATGTACCACGTACATGTTCAAGTATATTGGATACGTGACAATGTAATTAATAAATGAAAAAACATTATTTGTTTGGTTTTAATTTTAATTTTTTGCTGCTTACTAAACAATCACAAAGTTCCTTGAATAAATTGCCTTTTGTATAAGGGAGGCAAATACCGCCAGCATTGTCACATTTCCAAACATCGATTATCTATCTTGATTAAAGTCAACCATATATATTTTTCTTTCAATAATCCAATGTGGTGACTATTCACTAGTATCGTTTCAAAGAGACGACTCTAGAAAGTGACACAACATGTGACTTTTTGTATTAAAGAAAGCATTAAATATACAATGTAAAGAAATCATTATATGTAGCAAATGATAAAACAAGGGCTTTGCACATTTTCTTACCAATGTCAAATTATACATATTTGCATATAAAACAGCTTTAAAATGCGATTTAAATCAACAATCCCAACTACCGTTTATTAGCACTTATTTATACCTAAATTCGCATGTTTTCCCTAAGAACAATTTGCCACTGAACAAAGGGAGATAAGCCAATATCTTTCATTATTGAATTTCTACTATTAAACGTAAAAACAGTAATTTAGCTACTTAAATTTGCAAAGAATTCTATGTATATGTTTATCAAATTTGTATTATACCATCTGTTCGAAATGACAAGCGTCTATTAAATGAAATGGACTAAACGATCATTGTTCGTACACGTGTAGGCCATGCCTTAGCAAAACAATCACACAATATACTATTTTACCATGCGAATCAGATGCTGACAGCCTTTATAATGTTAGCGAATCAATTTACGGGTAAGTAACGCACTCTATGGGTACTTACAGAATTTGATTAGCTCCTTTAAGACAGCACAGGACGGTAAAAACATTGATTACATTTCTAGAAAAAATGTCGATTCTTTCCAATGTTATTGGTACTCTGTTTGTTAACCGGGAACCAAATTTCTACTGGTGCCGCTTCCAATCAGATTCCAAGAAATATTCGTGGGATGCAAACGCCACTTGTACCTTCGTAGCTATTACAGGCGCACCAGGTAATTTTGGCGCTTACATACCAGCCCCCAATTTTGAGATAAAGCAAGTTATATCAAAATTTACTTAATGAGACAAAATTACAAAGTGTTTAATTAACTAAATTTAACCCGATATTCCTTTAAACTGTCAACACTGAATTGCAACTCAAATACAAATGAACACATAAAAATAAACGCTATGTACATAAACCAACATCAAACTAGTCATTTACAACCACAACTTGATGAAAATGTACAGTACTATGGCTGTCTTCTTTCTTTGTGTCTCCATGGTGAGATGAAGTCTCTGATTGAAGCGAATCGAACTTGTTTAACGCTATTCACAACTCAAACTAGATTGGTGCAACAATTAGTCTTTAGCCAAGTTGCCAAGGACTAATAAAACAATAAATTATACAAAGAAAGCATTTTGGTTTATAATTACTTTGAAATTCTTTAACTCTAATCTTAATTTAATTAAAAACATTTACACCAGTCCACTCTGAGCTTCCACTATTATCACTTTTCGCGTCATTTCGCTAAAATTGTATTCTTTATTCTGCTTCTAAGATAACACATAGCTTGTCTATTGGCCGTGTTAACTTATTCGTTGCCGTTTTCACTTTGACCTGACGAACAGCACCCGAGCGGTCGGGCAAAGTTTCTTCTATTATCCCCATTGGCCATGAGTTTCTGGGTGCCGTGCTGTCAACGTCTCCAACTTGCAAGTTTCTTCTTCTCTCATGCCATTTCTGACGTTCCTGCAACAGGGGTAGATACTCGCGAATCCAGCGCTGCCAGAACAGGTTCGCCATATACTGAACCTGCCGCCAGCGTCTTCTGCAGTAATTGTCATTTTTGCAGAAGAGTCCAAGTGGTAATTTCGGGTTACGTTTCAACAGCAATAGGTGATTAGGTGTCAGAGCTTCCAGGTCGTCAAACCTGTCAGAAACTCTTGAAATAGGTCTATCGTTTAGAATTGCTTCTATCTCACACAATAATGTTTGTAGCCCTTCGTCGTCTAAGACGTGCTCCCTGATTGTACTGTTCATAGCAGACCTTATAGATCGTATCAAACGTTCCAACGCGCCTCCATGATGCGAGCCTGCAGGTGGATTGAATTTCCAGTCTATGTTTCTGGTCAGCATAGCGTCACTTATCTGGTTATAGTTCCACTCCTGTACTGCCTGACGCAGTTCACACTCTGCACCCACAAAGTTTGTACAGTTATCAGATCGCATGACTTTCACTTGACCGCGACGGGCAATAAAGCGACGCAAAGCGTTTATAAAAGAGTCTGTATCTAGTGAGTAAGCGACTTCGATGTGTACGGCGCGGCTTGCGAGACATGTAAATATGGCACCATAAAGTTTAACACGACTGCGTTTCAATTTGACCTCGAAAGGTCCAAAATAGTTTATGCCTACTCTAGTAAACGGTGGTTCATTCGGAGTTATTCGATCTTCTGGTAAATCAGCCATTTTCTATTCACCTACACGCGATTTGCACTTGCGACATGTAACACATTTTCTGAGCAGTTTTCTAATTGCCGATGGCGCGTTAACTACCCAATATTGTTGTCGTAGTGTGGCTAACATGTGGTTTCTACCGGCATGCATGAGATCTTCGTGAACTTGACGCAAAACTAATGTCGTAAAATGATGTCCCTTTGGAAGGATGGTCGGATGCTTCTGTTCTGCGGGCATGCTTGATTTGTTGAGGCGTCCACCAACCCGCAAAACATTGTTTTCTAAAGTTGGGTCCAGCTTTCTGATGTAGCTGTCTCTTTTCACATGAGAATGATCCCTTTTAAGATCTTCTATCTCCTTACTGAAAGTCTGTCTTTGCACATAGGAGACAACAGCGATCTCAGCTTTCTTTAAATCACTATGTGTGATTTTGTTGAGGTTTTCGTCCTTCAGTGTAGGAGAAATTTTCCTACCAGCACGTCTGCGCAACTCGTCTCTTATCTTCAGAATCCAGACGATGCAATTTGTACCAGGAAGAGTGATGATTTATCAGTTGCTCGATACAGTATGAACGTGATCTATCAGCGACAGAGCCCACGTCACTACTTTCTTGCTTTGTTTCGGTACAAATCGCTACTATGGTCTTAGCTTCTGGATCATCTGCATCGATCCTTCCAACGTCCTCCGGCGTAGAAGGCCATTTGTCTTCATTCTGAAGCAGAAATGATGGCGCTTCAATCCATCCATTTTTCCACTGTCTTTGGTCAACAGGCAAACCTCTGGAGGCTACGTCTGCCGGGCTCAGTTTTGTATTGACGTAGCGCCATTCATAAGGTTTAAACCCCTCATGGATAATGCTTAAACGATTTGCCACAAATGTATGGAACCTTGATGTGAAGTGTCTTATATATCTCAGCACTGACATACTGTCTGTCCAGAATGTTGTTTTGTTGATATCAATATCCAGCTCGCGTTTCAACATTTTGTCTGGTCGCATTGCCACTGTTGCTGCAGTTAACTCTAACCTAGGAATTGTTACCTATTTCAGTGGCGCAACGCGTGATTTGCCCATAACAAATGCGCAATGTACATCTCCGCTTAAATTGACCATAGCGTCAGCGAAATGATGCAGCTCTGATGAGGACACTTTTCCAAATCCTGAAGGTATGAAGCATCTGTCTACCTCAAAGTTATGCAGTTCGTTTATTTCTTGAATCCAACGACACCATTTTTTGTCGTATTTTTCTGGAATTGGTTCATCCCAAGAAATTTGAAGCTGACAAAGTTGTTGTAACAATGATTTTGCGTTGAGGATCATAGGTGCTAGGAACCCTAGGAGATCGTAGATGCTGCTGACTGTGGACAAAATTCCTCTACGTGTATGTGGATGATCTTTAACGTCGACAGTGAAGCTGAAAACATCTGAGTCTGGGTTCCAGCTCACGCCTAGAGTTATCTCTAAGGGCAACTGGTCAGAGTCAAGGTCGAGGTTCTTTACCTCGGCTGCCCTTTCTTGTACTGGAATGGACTGCATAACGCTTCTGCTGTTGCTAACCCATTTCGATATGTGGAACCCTCCTCCTTTGACAGCGTTTTTTTTTCTCACCTGTTTGGGAAGTCCTGTCCCCTAGAAATTGGGAATTTTTGAGTCGCGAAATCCTTCAAATTGGGAATTTTCGCGTCGTGAAATCCATCAAATTGGGAAATATCAAAAATCATACAAATACATCAACTGGAATCTATTTTATGTAGTAAACAATGCTTTTATACACTATCAATGGCATTCTGGGATAGGGTAGATCATAAGTCTGTATAACAAATACCAGTTTATTTAAAAAAAAATTAAGAACTGGTTTTCCAGATAGAATTAATGGGTATTGCCGCAATATAACTGAAAATTGTTTAAAATGGCATAAAGCTCAATTGAACAATTACTTTGTGTGGCAATTTGAGATAACTTGTCTACATTTAAAGGACCAGCAGGTGACCATTGTTATAATGGAAAACAGAAATTTAGGTGGCTAAATTTATGCTTGGCTGATTTCGTTTTGTTCACTTTTTTCAAGTAGTATTTTGAATTGTGACTCATTTTCTGGCTATTTATATAAAAACCACGATGCGAGTGTGCACAATCGTCGGAAGTAGTTGACTTTTTAACTTCGCCGCGAGTATTTGAAGAGTAAAACGAGACTTCGGATTTCCATTTTTGGGCTTGTTTCCTACATAAAGACGTCGCTACGAATAAAACCAAAACCCGGGAAAATATTTTGTCAAAGTCGGCATTTCAAAATATCTATCATTCTTTTCGGATAAGGGTTTTATTTTGTATATTGAAGCTGTATTTAACGAGAACGTTCAATAAACAACTGTCACGAACATGTGAAACATTGTTATCGAAGTGTACAAAACAAGGTCAATTTTACTACTATTGCCTTATTTGGTTGACTGTTTCCCCGCCAGCATTCAATAATGCCGCATTATGTATGCCGGCCGGGGAACAGTCAACTTGGTAACCAGGTGGCTCCACCTATCAGAAGTTGCGTCGGCCTAATTCTAAAAGAACAACAACAACAACCGTTTCCTTTTCATACTTGTTTACTAACTTCTGAAGTCGTTTTGAGACAAAAAAGATAGTCTATTTGGGATTTTCGAATCGATACGATGCCGTTTTTATATAAACTATTTGGGATAAGACCGTTTTCTAAATTGGGAAGGGTCCGTCGGCGATTTTGGGACCAGGTCCGGTCCCGATTGGGAACAGGGCCGTTTACCGGACCCGTTCAAAGAAGGAAAAAAAACGCTATTTGAGGACCGCTTGCAAATCTTTAACCAGTGATATCGCCTGATCTTCTGTTTTTACGGATTTCAGGCAATCGTCCACATACATGTTCCTCAGCACAGTGTTAACAACCTCATCATTGAACTTTCCTCTCGCTTCTTCCGCGGTTTGCCGCAGAGCATAATTGGCACAGCTTGGAGATGATGTCGATCCAAACAAATGCACGACCATTTGAAACTCCACTGGTTTTTGCACTTGTGTCGACCTCTGGCCACCAAAGGAACCTCTGGAAATTTCTGTCGCTAGGGGACACATGGACTTGGTAAAACATACTTTCTATGTCCCCCATAACTGCGACTTCATCCTGTCTAGATCTGGTTAAGGTGCCGACTAGTGTATTCGTCAAGTTTGGTCCTTGCAAGAGCTGGTCATTCAGGGATGTCCCTCCGTAACGTGCAGCGCAGTCAAACACTACTCGGATTTTGTTTTTCTTTGGGTGGAATACACCATGGTGAGGCAGGTACCAGACCTTACCATCTTCAGGCTTGTCGTCCGGTGAAACCCTAAGAGCGTACCACTTTTCAATGACCTTGTTCATGAAATCGTTGTACGCTTCTCGAAATCGTGCATCTTTATCAAAGCGCTTTAACAGCATGGTCAGCCTGTGCTCTGCTTGTTTTTTGTTGTTTGGCATAGCTACACATTGGTGTTTAAATTCCATAAACTGACAATCTTCTTTTGAATTTTCGAGTTTGTCGTCAATACTTCTTTCGGGAAAGTCTTTATTGAAGTGGTCTCTAACCTGCTCTTCTTATGACGCAGATCCTTTGATGAAGTGTGCCTGTGCGAAACTTTATGTGTCTTCTCCAGAGACTTCTAGTGGTCCGTTTACAACCCAACCGAAGATGGTCTTTATTGCGAAAGAACCACCGTCTTTACTAGCAATAATGTCCCATGGTTCCATTGCCTTGGGTACGTTTACCCCTATTGATAGGTCCACTTCACTGTCCATCCTTTCGAGCTCTAGGTCTCTCAGGTGAGGCCATCAGGTGACATCTTCCTCACTTGGGACATCTGCTCTTGATAATGGCAGAGACGGCTGAGTAAATACCGGTGGGAGCTCTATTGTGTGCTCTTCATCCAGGGAGCTGATCTCCAAGCCCCTTACCTCTCTAGTGGTTTGTTTCTGCTTGTTTCCGAGAGTAGTTAGGTTCAGAATGGTCTTCTTTCCCTCGATTCCAAGTAAATGCATTACTCGGTCTGAACAAAACGTGGCAGTGCTACCCGAATCCAAGAAGGCGTATGTCTCTACAAACTTGTCGCTGCTTTTAGCCTTTACTCTTACTGGCACGATTGGCAATACGGTGCCAGCCCCCGTACGCGCTGCATAAATTTGACCTGTTTATGCAGCCAATGTTGCATTGGCTTCATTTGAGTTAACTACTTCCATACGTGGCTGTACGTGAAGGATGGTGGGATGTAGCCTTTTGCAAATGTTACATGTTAGTTTCCCTTTACATTCATGTTTCCTATGGCCCGTTTTAAGGCAGCTGAAGCACAAACTCTTTGTTTTAAAAAAAGTGTATCTGTCTTTAAGAAGATTAAAAGTGATATTTTTACAGTCACACTTTTTGTTCATACACAAGGTTTCGCCATCTGTCGTGTAGATAGAAAGGCAATTTTTGTACAATTGCTCTTAAATTTTCGGAGTATTCTAGTACTCTCCCTGCGTCAACAACCGCGAACTGGCATTCTCGAAGAAATATGGCAAATTCATCAAGTGCCTTTGGATTGTCTGCCTTGATGATGGGCCAATCGAGCGCCTTTTTGATATACGTCTGGGCGATGACGTCAGCGTCGCCATATCTCTCTTCGAACTCTTGGAAGGCTGCCTTGTAATCAGTTTCCGTTTTCAAATTAGAATATCCTGTTACAATTGTGTGTGCTTCTCCTGTAGTAAATTGAAGCAGATAATTGAGCCTCTCGTCGTAGGAATCTGTGTTGTTGCTGACTCTTGATTTAAATTGTCTTTTAAATCTTGTGTACTCAGACGCTGAGCCAGAGAATTTATTTATTTTCGCACGTGGCTTACTAAGTTCACGCGCCACACTTATTCCAAACGATTCTTGAGTTTTGTCAATTTTTACATCTGGAATTTGTGGTTTTGTTTCAAAGGCACTATCCTCTAGAATACTTTTTTCCAAGTCAGCCAAAATTCGTGATTTAGCGTCACTAACATTAATCTCAGTTTGTATTTCAAGTTCTTCTTCTTTCAGTTTCAGGCGCAGTTTTTCTTCTGCTATGGTCCTTTTCTGTTTAAGGGCTTTTTGCCTTGCGAGTAACTCTGCCTTTCTCTGGTCTTCTTTGACCCTTTCAATTGATACGCAGCTTGAAACATCTGTCTTGACACTGCTACGCACAGATTTTCCATCGCTTTTGGTGCCTGTGCGGCCCTGTGATTGTTCCATGAACCACTGCTCTACAGCACGCTTCATAGTCAAGAAGTCCACAGATTGCCTTCCCGCTTCAGGGTTTGGTTCATATTTTAGAGTGTCACTTAGGCTGGTTGAAAGATTGTTCAAATTATTAATTAAATGCCTTCTTTCTTTGCCTCTGACATCTAGTTCGTACGTTAGGCCCTTTTCGGTCAACGTTCTTTGACGAGGTTCTGGATCGTCATCAGCTCGAGACATGGCGTAGAAATGTAAAGTGAATTTTTAAATGAAATTCAAATTCTTCAATTAATGTACTGTCTTAATCGGTTAAAAGAGTAACTTCTCAATGCGTTTTCTTGTATCTTTATTTTTTCCAGTGAAAACAGTGACGACGCAGCGTCCGGTGAAATGGCTACGTGAAAACGTTGAAAACGATGAAAACGATTGACTGAAATAAACAAAACAATCTTTCAGTCCTAGAAATACTCAATAATGCAATACATGTACCACGTACATGTTCAAGTATATTGGATATGTGACAATGTAATTAATAAATGAAAAAACAATATTTGTTTGGTTTTAATTTCAATCTGTTGCTGCTTACTAAACAATCACAAAGTTCCTTGAATAAATTGCCTTTTGTATAAGGGAGGCAAATACCGCCAGCATTGTCACATTTCCAAACATCGATTATCTATCTTGATTAAAGTCAACCATATATATTTTTCTTTCAATAATCCAATGTAGTGACTATTCACTAGAATCGTTTCAAAGAGACGACTCTAGAAAGTGACACAACATGTGACTCTTTGTATTAAAGAAAGCATTAAATATACAATGTAAAGAAATCATTATATGTAGCAAATGATAAAACAAGGGCTTTGCACATTTTCTTACCAATGTAAAATTATACATATTTGCATATAAAACTGCTTTAAATGCGAATTAAATCAACAATACCAACTACCGTTTATTAGCACTTATTTATACCTAAATGTGCATGTTTTCCCTAAGAACAATTTGCCACTGAACAAAGGGAGATAAGCCAATATCTTTCATTATTGAATTTCTACTATTAAACGTAAAAACAGTAATTTAGCTACTTGAATTTGTAAAGAATTCTATGTATATGTTTATCAAATTTGTATAATACCATCTGTTCGCAATGACAAGCGTCTATTAAATGAAATGGACTAAACGATAATTGTTCGTACACGTGTAGGCCATGCCTTAGCAAACCAATCACACAATATACTATTTTACCATGCGAATCAGAAGCTGACAGCCGTTATAATGTTAGCGAATCAATTTACGGGTAAGTAACGCACTCTAGGTGGGTACTTACAGAATTTGATTAGCTCCTTTAAGACAGCACAGGACGGTAAAAACATTGATTACATTTCTAGAAAAAAATGTCGATTCTTTCCAATGTTATTGGTACTCTCTATTTGTTAACCGGGAACCAAATTTATACTGGTTCCGCTTCCAATCAGATTCCAAGAAATATTCGTGGGATGCAAACGCCTATTGTACCTTCGTACCTTTTACAGGCGCACCAGGTAATTTTGGCGCTTACAAACGGCATACCAATAGAAGCTGTAGATAACTTCTATTACCTTGGGCTGGTATTTAAATACACAGGAAACTTTAATCTAAATCAAGAGCATTTAGCTGGAAAGGCCCTTAAAGCGAAGAATTTTTTACTACGCAAATGTAAAATGTATGACCTTAAACCAAAAGTTCTATGTCAATTATTTGACGCATTCGTTGGGTCTATTTTAAGTTATGGGTCAGAGATATGGGGCAATACAAAAAGTAAAGAAATTGAAAGGATACACTTTAAGTTATGTAAGCATTTATTAAATGTCCCCACAAATACATGCACTGCCGCAGTCTATGGAGAACTGGGTAGATACCCTCTGTTTATAAATCGCTACGTTCGCATTTTAAATTATTGGCTCAAGATTATTTCGACTGATAATATTATCTTGAAGCGTATATATTCACAGGCTGTAACCGATTGTGACGATGTTAACCGAAATTGGATACACAATGTAAAAAATATGCTTAACGAATACGGACTTACTTTCTTATTTGATAATGCACAGTATTTAGATGTAAATTCATGTGCATGTACCTTTAAATATAGGGAAATAAATAACTTTAAACAAGAATGGTCTTGTTCAATTGAAAGTAGCTCTGTGCTCGATATGTATAGGCAGTTAAAATCTACATTAGAATATGAAACATATTTAAATGAAGTCCCTAGAAGCCTAAGATATTATTTTTGTAGATTGAGAATGTCTGCCAATCCTTTACTAATCCAGACTGGGGAACACATTAATAAACCTAGAAATGAAAGATATTGCTTGTACTGTTTAAATAACTTGATATAGAAGACGAACACCACTTTTTATGTACATGTCTTTGCTTTTCCGATTTAAGAAAAAGGTATATAAATAAAAAGTATCGTATACGACCATCAGGGTTTAAATATATACAGTTATTGAAAAGTGTAAATAGAACTCAACTTATCAAATTATCTTCATTGATAAAAGAAGCATTAGGTGTACGTTCTGCCTTTTATAATACATTGTGTAATTGTTCATCTCCACTGCCTATTGGCAGACTCTAATTAACTATTGTTACATGGATAATACTTACTTCTTTCTTTCTGTTTATAAACTGTATGTTATATTTAATAACCATTGATGTCATGCATTTCTTATACACCATTGTTTAAATGAAATGTTGTTAGTGTGTATAACTCACGTTGTCACTTTGCAAACTATTTCTTGTGTTATAGACGATGTACCGTGTACAAGTCTGAATAAACTATCTATCTACCACACGTTTGTAATGTCGTTGACCATTAACACTTGAGTAAGGCCTAGGTCACTTTAACTGTCACTTTAACTGCAATTAAGTGCAATTACTTCACAGCCTGCCGAAAGGCCGACAGACTAATTGTTTTTACCAACAACATTCCAAAATGCATTGAGTTATATTTTTGCGTATATAAACCGTCGCAAATTTGCAGAATGTTGTTCTATCCTTGAACTCCAACAGTCATTATCATTGCTAACTTGAAAATATAATCGATTGAACTTTGCATTTCAAACTACAAAATGTACATGTACAGTTTAGTATTCCGGTACGTGATTTACGCATGTTCAGATGGAAAACCCTGGTCTTGATTGGACGTCAATTGCATAACTTTAAATAGCAACATTACCGGATGTTTACTCGACAGTTTAGAAAAATGATAACCGCATGTGTTCATGCAATTCTGTAACACTTTAAACGTCATGTTAAGCATTTGAATAGCAACTTTATTCGTGCCTCGTAAATTAAAACGCGTATATATCAGGTAATAGATAGGGTAGTAGAGAGTATCATGCAACACGGCGACGGCTTTAGTTAGACCACTTAGCGGGTATTAAGATGTTAAAAACAAGGTCAATTTTCGTCTCGTTTTTTCTTTGAAAACGCCTAATCGGATATCTCGAACTCTCGTTATCTCGATATTTTTTCTTGTTCCCGCCGACTTCGAGTAAACGAGAGAAGACTGTATTTTATTTTCCTTTGCCATGCTTTCTTTATGTCTGTTGGAAATTGTACAATTGTCACAAAACTGAAGCGATAATGTGCAAGACGCGGTTTGAAATTCGAAACGGTTGTCATTCTTCAGAAGACTGCGTACTTAACATATTTGGCTGATTCGGTAAAGAAAAATTCACATTTTTTTTCCCTAGATTATTTTTATACACCATAATAAAACTTGTGTACGTTGAACACATTTAATGAAATTCACAAAATTGCTCAATACCGGTAACTCAAATATTAGATTACCACAAACAAACTTAAAAACGTGAAAGGAAACCGATATTCGTGTGTTATATTGTGCTTCGTCCTCCCATACTTATTTGTGGTTCTATTTGGTCTAATTGTAACATGTGTTTTAACTATAGTTTTTTTGCCGATTCAGCCATAGTTCAGTCAGCAAGGCGCTGATCTGCAAATAAAACAACAGAGCTCGTGAAATGTATCCCATTTTGAGAAAACAATGATGTATATTTGAATTATATGTATTGACTTTGTTATGTGTGCATTTTTACACCACAGTCTGTTTGTCTGCAGTTGCACAATGATACGGTGCTTATCAGGTTTACACACGTACAGTTATAAGTAGGTTGAAAAATTCGTCTACGCTAAAAACTAACCGTACTACTCTCTATGCGAACTAAAGTATTGTTTTTAATAAGTGCTTGTTCAACGTGCACTTTGACAGAATAGAAGATGAAAAAGTTCAGTTTTCTACTATAAAAAGATTTTTATCGACACCACATCATTTATCGTTTTATTGGACAATATGGGAGCTTGACATATTTCTCAAGGATACAACAGCCAGCCTGAGAATGAATTTCTGGCAAGATCATCTCGATTCAGCACTTGACAACCTGCTCCATTTGAGCGGCGTACAAAGATATGCGCACCGGCGCGTACATACAGGACCGCAATTGCTGTACTAACTGCTATAGCGTCATCATTGTTGTCAGCTATGGTAACTCCTCGCGATACTCCGTCCACTACCAGCTCAGTGGCATACCAGTCATGATTCTTTACAACCGTCCATGTGAAAACGTACACTCCGCCGACAGGTGGTTCGAATATGCCGTCAAAAGCTTTGTATCCGTTTCCTGTAAGACGATAAAGACTACATAAATCCACTTTGTAAATGATATCTCAGCTTAATGTATATATGGATATTTTCTTTACTCCACGAAGTAGATTGCGACATAATTTGAACACACACACATACACACGCACGCACGCACGCACGCTAGTACGCATATATAATATATATATTAAGCAGTTAAACTATGAGAGATCTTAATGTATATTTGAAGAGTGAGATCCACCAATAAATATCTGTAATACGCTTTGTTGCCGTAATATCCCATCCCGTGTCATACCGTTATTTAACAGGACATGTTCGTACACAAACGCCTGCATGTCATGGATGCACTTCTCGCCACTCTGATAAGCATGGAAGGCCACCGACTGGGTATGTTGTCCTATATGAAATCATTAACATTAGCTGCATGTAAAAATAACATAAAAGTTAAAATGCCAAGGGTATTACTTCAAGTACTCATTTAATACATCATTAAAAAGCTTACTTTTGACATGTAGTTCTTTTTCTGTTGTTTGTGCATTGTACATCCTGTGCAATAACATATTCTCCTGTCTGAGCATTTCCAATTCCTTTCGTAAAACTTCAATTTCGTTTCTTGTGACCTCGCTTGCTTCATGTATGAAAGCATTCCATTGTGTTTCCAATTCCTTTCGCACAACCTCAGTTTCTTTTTTTATTATAGCCTGCACGCGCTCTTCTAAAGCTTCACATCTCGGTCCAGCGATAGTGTCAGCGGCAACTCCACAGAGTACTACACTGACACATAGTATTGACATCATGTCTGAGAATTCGCTTTGTTTGTAGTCGCTCTACAATTTGCAGTCGAATTATGTAGTATCATTTAAGGATCGTTATCTGTTGGCTAAGAGAAGCTTTCAAACATGGTATCTGTGCTAGTACTTGTATATGCAAATGAATGTATAACACGATTGTTGGAAGGTCTATTACTTGAATGACTATCACAACTGGTTTCATTTTTAAATTATGACACACACATACAAACTAACGGCCCATCGGGCATTAATGGTCGTGTTATGTTATCTTAGAGCCCCGTTATTTCTGTATTGGTAATTATTTTTGCAGCAATTTTCCCTTTCTTGAGACAAAACAAGGCAAGATCAAGTTCACATGCGTGACGTTCACACGAAGATGAAATGGTATAAACAATGTGGGTCGGTATATGTATGTTTGATTTTATTTAGGTTTTATTCCCGTTTTATTTTCATTCTCACTTCCCCAAAACCATAAAACCAAAGCTGATACATCGTTCTGGTACTTTATTATAACTCCAACACAATTTTTATAAGAGGGTTGTGTTCTGGAATCTGTTTTGCCTGGCCATCTGGATCATAACTCGAAAACTCTAAGAAATATCAACAACAAACAATATGTGGATCTTATTGGAGACAGTGCAGTGCACAAAAGAAAACAATTTTCCCTTACATATGTTGGGGTTTTCGCCCTTTATTCATTGTATATGTATATATTTTCCAGAGCATACCTTCACAGCTTGAAGAGGTACCAACTTTAAACTCTATTGGTAGTTTCAGCAGAGAGGTGCTTGCACAATACACAACTCTTTCTGCATTATTTGAAGCAGTTATCGCCCTTTGTTTATTTTCATAGTTAAACTTGGACCTGAGCATAAATGGAAAACAATAAGAAATATAATGTTGACAACTTATAGATAGGCCGATATCATCAAGGAGATGTGAAGCGCACCTGAACTATAATTCATTCTTTCATAACATAAAATATAGTTTTCACCTTTAATGCTGCTTGCCGTAGGAAAATATATCATACCGTAGCAATTAAGATTACTAAACCCTAGCAATTAATACTACTAACTGTTTTTTGTCCGCAAATTTCGTCAAACTTCAGGTATCGGAAAATTGAGAGTCACACGGATCATATTCAACAGGAAGCCATTTAGATCTGTAATCTTAAGACGTGGTCAATTTTGCAACATTTACAACTACCAATGCATTTAAGCAAAATTTCATCGCGGTAAACGTCAAAAAAGGGTTTGCTTGTTGTTTTTTAAAATATATATTTATGGGTGTGAACATTTAACACACTATTTTGCATCCTTTTTCGGCATAGCTGTGTAACCCAGCTTTTAACCATAGCTGACCTTTGTAAGAGGTCAATAAAAATATCTCGCCAGTAGGTAAGAAACTTTTCGAAATAGAAAACGTACAGTTTATAAACTGTTTTCACATTTACATAAAAAGTAATTCAATGTAATTTTTTATTTTGTGAAGTATAGGGTATGCAAATGGATACTTTAGTGCGTTTTGCAACGATTTAAACTGCGTGTTCAGCATGAAACAATTTTATCATTAATGAATAGGCTTGAGGAATAGAACAGTTTTACACTCAACTTTCGACATCAATACATCTGTGTGTGCCCCTTTATATTTAGAAGATTGTCTGAACCAGAACGTTTGTACTTACAGGCTATGTTCTCCTATTTAGTTATTACCTACATATAGCATTCTCTGGACAAGTATATGTTAGACCATACAAGTATTGTTTTCCCTATTAAACATATTAAACATGTAAAAGGGAAAGTTTTAAACAAGCCGTCCTTCCAACAGTGGAATCGTTATCTCACTTAAATGAACTGCATTCCATACGCATGGTATGTAGGGTCAGTTCACTGTCAGTAAAATGATCGTAATATAATATAAACACTAAATATTAACTACATGAACTGGTATTTTATTTTGATTAGAAATATCGAAACTGATGATAATGGACGATATAACTATGGTATGTAAATAAAAGATTATTAATATGTTTCAACAATTTTATGATATGTAATTTTTTGATGATTTTACAAGAATAATTCCATCATATTGATCCATTTATTAAGCATTTGCGCGATGATTCCCGATAATTTTAATAATCGAATCAAATATCAATGTCCAACAAACCCCTACAACAGATCTGTTCGAAGAACCCCCGTATAAATATTTTCAAATATGCACGGATAATTCGCGTGTGTTCAGTTGACTTATATATTTTCATTTCCATAATCATTTTGTATTTCTGATCTGTATCTATAGATACATGATTATTTATCACGAAATCTGGCGTAACACACCGTAGTAGATATCGATGTGATTCAGCACAGCGCAGAAAAGGCATTCGCTATCTTTACTCTCATTGATAAAACTCTTAATATTTCACCAGCAAATACCAAATTAACGCTGCATATCTTTTAAAAGGCATTTTTTGTTAAGTGTTACTGGGGAATAGTTAGCGTGGAAAACAGTGTTTATTCGGCTGTACAAAAACAAGGGTTCACCGCCATACGGCGGTTCTTTCAATTGTCCCTCACAAGCGACTTTCTTTGTATAATTGGCGTTGTATGAAATGGACATAGATAGTGTAACTTTTAACCTCTTAAAATCTATTTGACATAATTTTATACAGTTTTATAAGATCGTTCACCTGAGTATGATTTGTAATGAGGATTGAGAAAGTATAAGCATTTTTTGTTAAATTCAACTAACCACGCGACCCCTGAGATGAGGCCAGTACTGACCCTTGTGGCATGATTTAAACAAACTTATGTATTTTGTCGTAAACGTCTTAAAATCCATTTGAAGCCCGTATGCCACAACGTTAAATGTCGCAACTACGCTTAATGTCACACTTTATGTAAAATGTCGCAAGGCTGACGCTAAATATCGGAACGCAATTTAAATATTACGAAACCTACTGAATCAATGTATCGCATTTGTAACCCAAAATGTCGAAACAAATTATACCGCCGCGATATCGCAAAACTACGCTATTGTCGCACGTCTAATTCATCACTTTATTTGCATTATTCAGGATAACGACGTTGCTAACGTTGATCAACCGGCGTCAACATTCATTGTTCATTTATATCAGCATGTATTGTTCACTAATATCTACATTAATTGCTCACTAATATCAACATTCATTGTTCATTTATATCAACATTCATTGTTCACTAATATCAACATTCATTGCTCACAAATATCAACATTCATTGCTCACAAATATCAACATTCATTGTTCACTTATATCAACATTCATTGTTCACTAACATCAACATTCATTTTTCACTAATATCAACATTCATTGTTCATTAATATCAACATTAATTGTTCATTAATATCAACATTCATTGTTCATTAATATCAACATTCATTGTTCATTAATATCAACATTCATTGTTCATTAATATCAACATTCATTGTTCATTAATATCAACATTCATTGTTCATTAATATCAACATTCATTGTTCATTAATATCAACATTCATTGTTCATTAATATCAACATTAATTGTTCATTAATATCAACATTCATTGTTCATTAATATCAACATTCATTGTTCACTTATAGGTTTTTAGCCCTTAGCCGGCTTGAGATATCGAGGTAATTCTTTTTGACCGGGTTCAATTAAACATATTTAATTTTTATTCAACTTGCATACATTGTGGCTATAAAATGCTTAACTTGCCTAAATTATCCATTATACCTTTCTCATTTCCTTAGAAAAATAAAAGTTCATTGACTTTAATAAATATGTATTATGAATATCAAAACCAAAGTGCACGTGAAATTGATAATAAATTACCTATCATATTAGACTTTATTTGTTTTACTTAAAAGGTTAAACGCAGACCTTTGCAAATTAATAAGTTTGAGAGAAGGTCTACGGTGCCTCATCCCTCATTTCACCGTAATTAATGTATAATCACACACATGAGCCACTGCTGATGAAAAAATAAAGTGCGTGGCAGAAGTAAAACAATTTATGTTAAAGCACGGAATGCCAATCAAATTATAGAACAAAACACACCTTTGATTACAGTATTTCATTTACTTTTTAAATTCCGATTAATGCTATATATAATGGTCCTCTATCATAAAGCATCCAATCCATCATGAGAATGTGTTAACTCCTTTACCAGCGCTGTGACGTCTACAGCCTAGCGACGTACATAGACATGTGCACCCGCTCTCACATAAAAAGATCGTGGTGCTAGTACCGACATCCACGTCTCAATTTTCATTATCGGCTATGGTCAACCTGTTGTTAAACGATGGACTATGTAACAATATTCTCAATGTTTTATGTGGACCACAGTGTGTTTGACCTTTGTTTGATAAGATTTAAGTTATTTTAATATCGTGTAAAACGTATGTTTAACATGCATACAAATCATGCATAGTAGAGTACCAGTCTTCCCGGTCGAACTTTAATGCAGACATACAATCATAAAAATAAAAATGGAAACATTGATTCAACGGCTAAGATGACTATCATTAACTACAGGCAAATAATAATGTACCAGTAATCAAGCCAATTTTATGTTACAGCCAAAGTTAAAGTAGAGTTTTTAGCGCTACTTGCGAAGAATCGGTCAATTAAACGTGAATGACAAGCTTCAAGTTTACAAAAATCCAAATCATTCACGTGCATTTATAGAAGACGTCCCATTACGGAATGTGTGATCATTTCGGATTTTGTTGCAGATAAGACCAATGGAAACCACGTAAAAGGACAAGGACACTCTCATTTAAATCTATGCTTGTTGGATAATAAATTTAAAACCAGCACCGGATGATAAATTAGATCGGCCGACTGTAAATACATGAAAAAGAAATATAAAGTACTTTTGGAAATTGCCTATCTTTTTTAAACACTTATACATGTACAATAATTCTTAAAGTCATAATTACAACTCATATTAACATTAAGAAGCTGATTATTATACTTCATAACTTAAATTGCATGAATAAAGCAAAAAATAAATCAAAACAATATCAAATTGACTATCGAACATTTTGAATTGATCATTGTAAACAGCAGTCGACACATATTATGGATATATTATGTTTAGCTTGTTAAAAAAATAAAATAAAAGTCTGCTTATGTGTCCACATGATTTATTTCATCTCTGCTTCGATTTGAATATTCCATGTACATGTATATATTCTATACGAAACAACTCCAGTATTGACGGATGATGCAGACTCGTTGTTTTTATACTGTTTGAAGTACTTCGCGGAGGCCTTCAGGAGCACCATCTATTAATCAGGGCCTTGTCTGTTGAAACGCGGACCATCGCACGCAGATCTGCATTGGTAGTAGTGTCTGCAGGTGAAATGATTTTACACATTCTTTCTTATCTAAAGGTTACAATGCAATTATTATAAAACTAGATGTACACTTGTTTTGAAAGCGAGTTTCTTCACAAATTATTTTGATTTTGAATACTATCATAAGTTTCGCATCATGTTGAACATCTGTTTTGTGTCTCTATTGAATCAATGTTTATCTACTACAGCATGTTCACCTATTAAATATTATACATTATATATGAATGCTGTCATATCTTACAAAGACGATTAAAAGCAAATATGTTTACAATGATACATGTCATGAATTTGCCTTACTCTCAAAAACAAGGCATTTTATTTAAGGATACATTCGAGCACCTTAGTGCATGTTTTCATCTTGGTTTCAAATGTGAGATTGTTAATCAGAACAAAACAACATAGGCGCATACATGCCAAATAATTTACACAAGCGTGATTACAATTATATTATTGATCCATTCAATCAATATTTACTGCGACTGTCAGGGAAACATTAGATATGTGATATGTTCATATGAATACCGTTGGTTTGGAAAATAAAGTTCTTATTGGCAAGTTACTTAAAAACTAAAGTGTTGTTTATAGCCCAACGAAGTGTGCGTTTACGGCCTTTACGTTTACAGATCTTAACAAATATATAAGCATTTAGGCAGTAGACTCCAACTGAAGGGAATTCATTGTTGGTGGCAGTACCACCCGACGCTCAAGCCCAACTACATATTGATAAATAGTTCATGCACATCATGTTACTCGCAATCATTGGAACCATTGCGTTTGTACTTTCGGCGGATGTATACGCGTCGTTTTCCGTCGCGATTCTGCTCTCACAGGAGGCGTTCAATGTAAAAGGGTTAATGTGTAACACAAGTTACACAAATACATACACGCTTTGGTGTTTCTTACAAAAAACTGTGTGCTTTGACATGAAGCGAGAGCATCCATGCCATGTAAACACATTTTTGAAAGGTAAAACGCGTGACTCAATAAAAATAGTGTTGTTATGATATTAGCACAACATAAATGTAAAATGGGTGTAGTTTGGCCCTCGGAATTCCTGTCAAGAGTATAACTAAACAAATATCACATGTATCGACATAAAACTTGATAGCTAAATAGATTAAAATGAATGAAGGTGCAGTGCAGAGGAACAGTTACTCTTGCCATTTCTTCAAGTTTCATACTTAACTGTTGTCTGCGGCTTTATTTTCGTCTAGTACATAAGTATATGATTCACAACGTTTCCCGGTAATCCTAACTACAATATCCGAAGTATCAAATACCTACTTTTAAAGGTATATGCATGTTGTTTTATACGATTTCTTTGTATTTACTTTTCACCGTTTTAAAAGTACCTCACAGTCGTGGCGGTCAATTAAATTACTCCCATTTTTCTAGGTTCAGCTAGTATTCAGCATTTATAGCACATGCCCAAAACAAACAACTGTTCTTTGGCCGTAAACATAAGTTCAAGACACAATCAAACAAAAGGTATTATACCTGGTACGGAATATAAGATTGTGATCATCGGATTTGTAGTGCATCGATCTTCCAACGGAGCTAGTCGACACGTATTCAGATTTTCTTTCTTTTTTTCTAAGTAAGGTATATCTGCTTAACGAAATTCTGGGCTATAAGAACCTCAAACTGACAACAAGATTTTAGTTCATAAACGTGCATACTTTGCTTTGCACATTATTTAGATGAAATTTGCGATTATTAAATAAGATAAAGCGATACATCTCACATACAAATCAGTTAACAGGACTCATTAAGTGTAATGATTTGTATTAATGTTACTAATTTCATGCAAATAAGTATTCTTTTTACAATATTTTGATTTTTTTTTATAAATGTTTGACTGTCAAGTGGTTTATCTACATTAAAATAAACACTTAAAAAATACATTCAAAATATTAATATTTTATGCCACTATTAAATCTGCTTGAGGATTTCTGGTTATCGTGGTTTCAACCTTATGATATATAAGAGAGAAAGCAGGATGAGATGACACAATGCGAAATCGCAATTAATTGAAAATATGATTGATATATGCAGAGGCATCTGTTTTGTGCACTCACCTTTTCTTAAACTGCATGTCTCATTTCTCTAAGAGATCAACATTAACATGTTTTCCTTTGTTATGTAGATGATCGTAAAACAAATACTTGAACATTTTACCAGACGTTGTAAATTCTTTAGAATGGAAACATCTTTAAACATGACAACGCACAACAAATGTCATTGAAAGAAAAACGGAGGTGTTTTTACAATGGGCGTTTTACCAAGGTGCGATATTTGACTGCATATATCCGAGTGCATTGCATATTAAAAGTATGGTTTGACGGGTACTTAAGCACAGGAGTGTATGGAGAAAATGGATAATACAAACACACCCCTAAAATAAAAAGCATAAACCTGTTTCTCAATTTTAGGAAATTATTTATAAATGCAATAATGTGTATCGTAAAACGAATTGTGCATATTTTAATATTAATCTATTGTTTTATTTTCACGAATGGTTAAGAAGTGGTTGCTTAAAACACTTCTCGTTATGACCCCATATGCATTTTCATATGCTGAAGTATTCAAGAAGACCTTACTGATGGTAACAACAGTTTTAATGGCATTCAAACCAACACACTTTACCTACAATCAAACGCAATAAACACATTTGTGAATACATAATTAACTTTGTTGCATTTTATTTGAAAATAAATCAGTATACTAGTGACGAGAACGTCTTCCACTCCCCCCCCGAGATACCGCATGCAGTAATATGCAGCAAGTTGCCTTGGGCGTGGATAGTTTTGACCACAGGGGTATTGTTTTAATACAGAGTGTAGAGAACCACACTAAAGTGTTTTGGTACCAAAATTGAAACAGTAATGCCATATCAGGGGAAAAGTTTTGTAAAGTCATTTTTCTATTAAAGTCCGATAAAATCATATTTTATGAACAAAGTAAAGGGCTAATATAACAGGTTACATACCAAATTTAACGTATCTGAATGTTGTAGTTTCAATGATGTATACATTGATAATAATTTCTATAGTAACAGTGATAATGTTACTGACATTATTATGTTTAAAAAGAGACATAAACTTTACACATGCACAACCCTATATCATAATGGGAACGACTGGCGACAAGTTCGACATACGGACTTACATACAAATACCAGAGCAACATAATTAAAATTTAAACTAAGGTTCGATTAATAATGTGTTTACCGGTGTGTGCCACCATAATACAGGCCAACAAGCCATGTACTTTTCCCATTTTAAGTGGTTTGTGTTTCTCTTATTTCACTTGCGAAGTGTGTTAGATCAAATTATGTTTCGACCTGGTGATCTAGTCTTTGCACGAATGCTCCCCACTTTCGAACTTGAACTACCTTTTGTCAACATGTACATTTTGCCTAAGTCATATTGAAATTGCGTATTAAATGTCGTATCTAGAAAGGTTACCATGTTTTTCCAAAGATACGATTCTAAAGAGTTCATTTAAATGCAGTAAAAACGGCTCGGCTAAAACACATTTCGTATTACGACTTTCTACACAAATTTTATTATCGGAAATATAATGTACACAATATAATAGACTATAGAAGGACTTTTCAATGATAAATTACTTCCAAAGAAAGATGTACACATATTTTTTGCGAATAAGCAACTGTCGTAGGAAAAAACAAACATTAATCGCATACAATCTAGACTATGTATTTATGTAAATATGAAGGTTTCAATATAAATTTAAATACATTTCACTGATCAAAGGGAAGCAACTCAAACTGTTATACCTCATGCCTGATTAACTAACATTAGAGTTATCTAACCCTGGTTCGTGATCCACGTGCACATTTTTCAAGAGTCATTTTTGACGTATTTCTTATGTTTTGGAGGATATAATATATTTTCTCAGAGCAATCCCAATCCATAACATCGGAGATTGGTCAAATGTTATTAAAATATATAAAACTTTCATCTGAAATCGTAAAATAAAATCCTCGCAGAATACGAATTCCGAAACAACAATCCATAAAAGATTTATTAACAAAGCGCATAATTCTAACAAAAACTAAGACATAATAAGCATATATTTGTTATTAAGAATGTATGATGATATAGAATACAAAGCACATTAAAACCGTATCCATGTTAAACTGTTTTGTTTTTCTTTTTAAAATTAAAAAAACTTTAGGGTTTTTACTGTAAATAAACAATTGGGCACTGATGGAGGTTACTTTCCAATGTTCAACAGCGTCACCACAACACTGGCATCCGCTTCATCTTCCAATATTAAACAGATCATCTTGAATTAGACAGGCGTCACTGAGTAGCGCATTGAAGATCCCTGAAAGACACACATTAAATAAAATAGATGTTGGGAAATCAATATCTTGAGACAGTTTTTGCGCAAACGAGCGGAACGTCATATGCATTCAACACAATTATTTAAGATATTGTTAGTATGTTTTTTTACTCAAAGTTCAAGTGGAAACCTGAACACAACGTTTGTCTCATTCCCGGGGATTAGGGATGTTTGATTCCAAACTGTTTATTTGTGGGCTGAAGAAATGAGAAGTAGAAAGAAGTCTTAACGAAGTTGACCGCCCCAAGCATTATAAACTCACTAGCTACCAAATATATCTTTAAAATATCATGGTGATGTTGTAGAAATGCAAATATTCTTGGACAGTTTGAAGTGTTCCGTGCATCTCAATAACACCCTGTAGGACGTGCAGAAATTTATATAACGCCATACAAAATATAATGGCGCCGCCGTGTCATGTATTGTCGGTTTCGAGTTGACCTACATAAATGACAAGTAAGCCGTCCACCTCCTCAATAAGCAATTCAGTCAGCAAAACATAATAGTAGAAGACCTGTTGAAAGCGATGATGCACTACTTAAGTCAATATACAACAAACTTGAAACCGCATGAGGATTTGAATTACTGTGAAACCATTTATTTTCGACAGCACAAAATTTCGTCATTTTTATAAAAATGACGATTTCGTCAGCACTTAAATTCGCCGATTTCTGATTTTAAAATTAAAAAAAATGCGTCAGTCAATATCCGATTTGTGTGTAATACATATTCGCGATCAATCGCAGTTGCGAAAAATCGTGGTACGAATGCGGGAACACACTTGAGAATCACTGCAGGAGGTGGGCCTGTTTGTCACATGTCAATTAACTAGTCTTTTGTTATCAAGGGACAGTAATGGACCCTCTTAATGTATGCCCTTCACACGTTCATTGTTATGATTAGCGGAAAAGTGGGATCGAATAACCGTTAACGAGTGTTTGTAACAACGAAGCCAATTGCCAATTAGTCTTATTCTATCAAATAGCAAATCAAACTAGTCACTTTTGTTTATTTTCTATGGTATGTGTTCTAGTTGGTATGATTTTTATTAAAATGCTGTCAATACCGTTTAAAAACTGTTTGTGTTATACGAAAGAGGTTCCAGATTGTAAAGTGTTGTTTTTTTTCAAATAAAATGCTTTTTTATTCTGATATCAACCTTAAAATTATAAACTCTATGTGTGTGTTTGTTCTTAAAAAGTAAACTACCGGTATATAAATCAATAATGTCAATAATTTCAAAATAAATAAATTGATACATATAAAATAGATAAAATAGTAATAAGTGTGGTTAAACGCAAACAATCAAACAACAAGCAGCAATTAAAATATTCTTTATTATTTTGTGATAAATACGCATGTTGATCACAAATCGTCATCTTTTCATTTGGTTTATTGTCTTTTATCGGCATTCGCTGCGTGATGGCTAATATGCAACACCCCTGAAAAACACAATGCACCTAATGGGTAATAAAGTTATAAACAATTAGCGCTAATTCATTACCATTCTATTTAAACGAAGTCAACGAATTCGATACAGCTGTACTGCACACGCGTTTTAAAGAAGTGTAACGTGTCAGTTAAGTACCTTGTGTAATCTACATACCTTTGTGTCAAAACCGGATTAATCTTGATTACGAAACAGCAGTGAACGTGTGCATAGATTATGTTGGAATTTAATGCCTCATGTCTACGGTAATTTAAAAATATTGATCAACTTGGTGTTTGTTTTTGTTTAAACATAGAGCATGATTGTTCGTTAGGATCTTAAATTCGCCGATTGGTCGACTGACGAAATTTATGAAAATTAATGCCTGACGATTAATAATGGTTTCACAGTAATAGGAGAGTGTTCACACACGTTCGAATCTTTTGGTTCCATTTATAAGGGAAACCCTTTTCGCCGCATCACACCTGAGCACGAAGAAAGCAATTGGAAATTATCAGAAAGAAATCGTTCAAACTAGCAATCAGATAATCTTCCAAATAAATACGGACACATGCTTCATTTGACCAAAGTGGTACCACAAAATACGTCTTACAATTCAAGATCAATGCAAGACAAAAGCGTCATAAGTTTCTCTATAGTTTTGCGACGGCGAGCATTGTGCAGCAAACTAACATTCTAAGACCCCAAGGCAAGAGCATATGGGCATATATCTGGGACCAATAGCGTGTTACTAGCCACGCAGTTTCGAACCAAGTAACAAACCGACCTTTTACAAAGAATAATCAATGCGATGTCAGAGGAAAAACTGTGTCGTAAAAAGGTCTGGTTTCGTTGTGATCGAATAACGAATATTGATGTGACAAATATTCAAACTGTTTATCTTTTTTTGTTAATTTGCGCGAGATATAAAATCAGTAGTTTCAACATCGTAGACGATTTAATTTATGTTGTTTGTTATTGGATGGACAACATTCGAGATTTGGATGCATGCTAGTTTTACATTCACATTTTTATACCCCAAGTATGTTCAGAAACGTTAATATTGCGACACTTTTCCTGGTCAGTACGTAATATTGAAAATTCCCATTCTAATTAATGAATAATCTGAAGTTTTGGCCAAATTATGATTGAATTAGAATTGAACCATATTTCAGCACTTTAAATATTATAAATCTTTTTAACAAATACACACCCCATCAATGAAACTGATATTTAAATTACTTTCATTGCTAGTGAAAGCTAATTTAATACGAAAATGTATTAAACCAATACCTTAACAGCTGAAATTGATATAAGCAATAATATTTTTTAATATACCTTAACATCCAAGAACGAGATAAAAGGAAGTACAGTCCTTATAATAAAATGTCATATATATCCCTAAAGAATGCCATTCAGCTTATTAACTGGTAATTACCCAGCCAATATGACATGCAATCCATCGAGCGATTCTGTCTTTGAAGATACGAACGATGTATGAGGCGATTTCCATGACAACGTCTTCTAACTTCAGTCCAAGCCGCTCGGTCATCGCTTTGAGCAGACAGAAGCTCGCGTAAAGAAGAGCTGTAATTGTTTCCAAGGACATACCGTCTTTAAAGATCCTGAAAGTTATGTTGAGGTTAAAATCATATCGATGAAAAGTTACATTTGGCTCAAACCCTTTTCCCGTTTTATGCATTTAACAATACCATTATCAGTTTCAAATTTGAATTCGAGTGAGATGTTATTATAGCGTTGCAGTTACTCTTCGTAAGAAGTGGAATTTGTGACAGTTTTTATATTGAACTCCATTACAACTAGACACAGTCATGTGTTGCCCTAATAACAATTTTTATATAATTATAGATATTTTTGCCGTTAGTCAGAATGGACCAGATGAATAAACGTTCTTGCATTGAAATAGACCACATAATTCGGATTTTCGATATCAATATTTATAATATAAATAGAACAAATCAAAATGCAAATTTTTCCCTTGGATTTTAAACAGAAGTCTTGGGATTCTTTAATGGAAAAAGTAGGAATTGCATAGGGCGCGCGACTAAGTTTTCAGATTACAAATAATTATTACAATTCAATTGACCACAATAATATACAATAATATATAACACCACTACTTTGGTTTATTTATTTTTGAACAAGTTACCATTTGACCTCATTTTTTGACGCATCGAACGCAGATGAAATTATGATCAAGGTATGTTCAAGATAAACGTTCAAAGCAAGTTTGCTCAAACTTTAGACAGACATCCAAGAGAGGAAATATATATTTATACAGATTTGACCTGGTAACATAGTCTCTAAACATACTAAACCAGATTCGAACTTGAACTCGATTTTCTTGCATTATGACTTATTTTCATTAAGATTGAGATATGTATGTGTCCGCCTCTAGACATTTAACACGGGTTCTCTAGATTTTATTTTAAGACCTAATTTTTAAGTACCCAGATCCAAACTCGGTTTATTGTAAAATTTAACATTCTGGCAAAGTTACATCAAGATTATATCGTAATTGTGGCCTCTAGAGTGTTAACATTACCCAAATCAAAGTCAGTCTATACGATTAAAACTGAGCCTAGATATTGCCAAGAAAAACACCCAGCTTGAGTCATAAATGTGACCTCATGGGTATTTATGATGTTCTAAGATTCGACATGACGGTGTACAAAACATGATATTCAAGACATACGTACGAACGTACAGACGTAAAAAGATACGGACGGATTCGTGTAATGACAACTGCCTTCCAGTCCGTGTGTGCATACAAATGTTGCATCAAGAGTGGTAACGAGCTATAAGTTGACTACGCATACCGCACATCGCGAGCCGCGCCACACACGATACATAATGTAGGGCATAGGGTAATCACAATTGCTGCTCTT
The DNA here is from genome assembly GCF_020536995.1 of Dreissena polymorpha. Classification (NCBI taxonomy): domain Eukaryota; kingdom Metazoa; phylum Mollusca; class Bivalvia; order Myida; family Dreissenidae; genus Dreissena; species Dreissena polymorpha. The sequence continues at coordinate 49,295,039 of NC_068368.1, read as the reverse complement.
GAGGTCATTTGAGATATAAAGCAATTTTTTAACAAATCATGTAGAATTTCTATTGTCGTACAAATAAATACTGTTATGCAATTCTTCTTAATTCCCTCTTTTGTGTTGTATTAAGTTATATATATTGTTAAGAAACTGACACACTTCTTATTTGCCAAACATTAATCAATACCAAACAAAGCTGTGAATGCTACACACTGATTTATAATTCCAATCAAGTTATCACTGTTATATCATTTCATTATTTCCTTTTGGAAGTAAACACTCCCTGAATATAAACCGAAACAATGACGTTACATTTAAAAAGAAAAATATATGTAATATGATAAATAATAAGCCTGCAAGATACTTAAACAAAATAAATATTAATTGACTTTAATGTTAACACATTGCAATAACATTTCAATTTGGTAATTTAAAAATATGCATTAATCTGCATTCCTAATTGTATATGCCAGTGCAAGCTGTCAAACTCATACTTTAAAGCTACACACAATGAAATGAAATACATGTTAATCAATAGATATAGATGCAATTTGAAAGTGTGCAAGATTGTCATTAAATCTATAGCCTAGTTAGCAAGAATTTTTTTTTTTAATTTTAAAACCAAAAGTAGGATTTCTATACGTATATGTCCATTTCGAGAAACGCGATTATTTTTAAGTTTTAAGCGCAAAAAAGACGGATTTCTACCTTGTACCACCAGATATATTCTAATTTAAAATTAAATCTATAGCCTAAGTAGCAAGTAATTTATTATTATTTTAAACGGTACCGCTGTAAAACCGAAAGAAAGATTTCTAGACGTATACGTCCTTTTCGACAAACGCGATTATTTTTTAGTTTTAAAGCGCAAAAAAAACGGATTTCTACCTTGTAACCACCATATATATTCTTATTGGCATAGATAAAATATGTTTCTTAGTAATACTCAAATTTACTATGCCAAATAAGGTGTGTGACTTTAAACTGAAATTTAAGTATTTATTATTAAAGTATTTATGCGGCCCCTAAAACGTCATCAATCAAAAGATACCGATACCTAATTATTACTAAATGACTGCGTTATTCTGTGCTGGGTATATTGGATACGTTTGCAAATTGTATTCACGTAACTATCGCAGTTCGAGGTATACCTCGCTGAGAAATACCTAACTGTTGTCTGCAACAGACTAAGGATTTTTTGAATCGCTATATGCAGATGGGAATTGCATTATAGTGGACTGAAATTAAAAAAGCGTTACAGCGACAACAATTTGAAAATGATGGCATAATGCTACCTCAATAACCTGTGGGAAAAGCTCTGAGCATAATGCAATCTCAATAACCTAGGAAAAAGCTCTGATATTTCTGAAATGGTATCGAATAAAACGCGCGTCCCGGGGACTCTTTGATTGTTTTAAGATAATTTATCTTATGTCAATAACATTCGCCCAAATACGCTAATTCCTGCGTCTTCAAGATCCCTTACATACTATATATGGTTTATTCTATATTGTTTAATGATAACTTACAACCATGATTAATGCTTGTGACGATTTAAATTTCCAACATTTAACATAATATTTTCTCTTTAATTTAACTTCTCCTGTGAAAATGTTTCACACACAGTGCTTGGTAAAGTTGGTGTCTCTGGTGTCTTTGTGGAAAAATCAATTGAAAAAATCCAAAAGTAGGTATTTAACTTACACTCTTAATTTGAATTGAGGAAACACTAACATCAATAAAACAATACTGTCTTGAATAGCCTTTTTCAAAGAGTTGAGTGACAGCTACAATGGTAATAAACTTACAATTTTGCAAGTGTCCTAAAGTTCGCAAAAGTGATCCGTGTGCTCATAATCTGCGTTATGCGCTCGAACTCAGCAGCATCTGTTTTCATTACCTTCCTTGACATCCTTGCAAGGAGTCTCCCACACTCTGCGGCCCTGTTTCAGAATAAACTTTAGCCATTTGTTCTTGTATCAATTGAAAAAACAAGTTATGCAAAACCCACAGATAAATCCGACAATAATAACGATGTCTGACAAAACATATGGTACCACAACCAAGAAATGTAAGACACATTTTATACGATGAAGACCATTTCCCAGACAGGACGCAAGATCATTTCAAAGAGTTCCATTCATCCGTTAAAAATTACAATACATGCGTTGCCAATGAATGGATTTTATGTTGCTTAAAAACAATGTAAACCAAACGATGTGGGTGAATGACAAAGTAAGTGACGCGATAAGTAACATTAAATGCACTCAAAGACACACTTTGAGATATATTTACAGAAATGTATCATTCTTATATATCTCACCAATCTCCATCATTTGACGATCCTGGTAGCTCTTGATAGGTTCCTGTTGGGTTTTCTATCTCGTTTACAAAGTTGCCCAAGACTGTGCAAGCCACTCTGGGTCTGGTTGAACGTCTAGCTCCTCAGATTGTCGAACCTTGTAGACATTCAAAGAACGGGATTATAGCAAAGGTCTTCTGAACTACATGAACAATAAATACATTAAGAGCTTTACTGTGAAAAAGAGCTTAAAAACAGATCCCTAAATAGCTCACCTCATATATATAGAAACTGAGCTGTTTTAAAAGCTTTTGCGATTTTTTGCGAAATACATTTAAGAATTTCCCCAGGGTATGATAAGAAACAAAACATGTTTTCACAGGGCATGGATGCTTCCACATCTAAATTTGTTTCTATTTTCCACTTATGTTAAAACCAAGCTGTTTATTGCCACAGTTGACATTTGATCCCTTAGGGTTACCTTGACTTTTGAGGCAGGGAGAAGGGTGACACATGCCACACTTTGGCTCTTAATGGTGGATAGTCATGCTGAATAAAACAAAGATACACTGCAGGAAAGCTTTTTTATGGCCCACACTGAACTTTGACCCCTGTGTGTGACATTGACATTTTAGGTAGAGAGACTCAACACGTACATCTTGTGATAATATATACTAATACCAAGTTCTTTTTAAAATCATCAATACATAAATTATTGCTTATACAGGATTTTGCAAACTGTCTTATTTTTCAATGCGATATTTGACCTCTGAGAACGACTGTGTTTTTTGAGCTAGGGATACGGGTGTTACACTCGACACGTCGCTTGATGACGGTGTACATTTTTACCGATAATAATAATTTGGATGGCTAAATCTTAATTTAGACATCTGACAGCAACCTCGTCTTTTGAGATAAGGCGAGGAATGTTACATACAACATGCCGTCTCTTCATGGTTGTCATTTGTAGTCAGTTATTTGGAAATGACATGTCAAATGACAGATTGCAGTCCTAACAGACTATTTTATGGCTAAATTTGACCATTCTATACATAGATGGTGACGTCACTGCGTTATTGTCACCTCTATATTAAGACGCATCACATTCCCCTGGTTTGGGGAATTACGCTTCCGCCATAGTAGTTCGGCGTAGGAATGAAAATATTAATAATGAAAGAAAAATCGTTTGTTATTGTATGTTTAAAACGGAATGTTGTTTAAAGAAATGTTATTTAATTATGTTTAAATGTGATTTTGAATCTCTATTAAGACTGATAGTGATTATCAGAAGCACGATTACCTGACCTACTTTCGCTTTCACTTTTCACTCGTAAAAGAAGAGCTACCCACGTCCCACAATTCCTTTCGCGTTAGTACACAGGTCAGTAAGACCGGTGTGCACACAATGAAATTTGACATCAAAGTGTGAACTTGACCTTTGATGTACTCAAAACACAAGTGCATGATGGTTATCGTTTTTGCTAAGTTATTTTTCAATTGCATGCTGAATGACATAATTACATTCTGGACAAGCTGTCTGTCGGTAAATTCTGACTTCTATACTTCCTAACTGACTTTTGAGCTAGTTAGTTCACGATTTTTTTTGAAAGTGATATTACGGCCATTTTTCATTGTTGAATTGAGCTGAAAAGAATAAACAGGTCAAAAGGTTTAGTTAAAATGTGGTTACTGACCAATTATCTGCAACTCATCTTGCTACGAGTTGTTTATAAAAAATATATTTCGTATTCGATATTTTACATGCCTGGTTAGTCCTGTACGCCGAAATGATCCGTAAAACAAAATTGTGTCTTTGTGTCGTATGAACGAATCTGCACTAAAACTAAATTTTGTATCACATCGTACATGCATTATCAGTTGTCAAACGAAAGTACGGTTGATATTCAAATGCATTATTTTTCTCTTTCTAGAATATTGTTTTAGTATGTTGATGCTGCATTAACAAATATAAGTGTATATGAAGTGAAAACACCAAAAATAAATAACGGTTCAATAGACACCTATAAACTGTAAGAAGCCCATAATATCACTTTAAAACAGCAAAATAGAATACCATTTTACCCAATTTCGAAATCTACTGAGATATCATGACGAAAAATGTTGTAACAAGGTAGCATAAAGATTTGACAATAAATGCGGCCTCTATAGTGTGCAGCTTTTTCCTAAATTTGACCTAGTTTTTACCCCACGCAATCCAGTTCCGAACTCAACCAAGATATCATGGACCACAATTTAATGTTCTAATGAAGTTTCATACACAGTTGGATCTGTACGTAGATTGTTCACAAAGCTTTTTCTAAAATATTACTTAGTGACCTAGTTTTTGATACCCCGTGACCTTAACTTCCTTACTGACTTTTGAGCTTGTGAGTTCATGATTTAAAAAAAAAATTAATCAAGCAAAATAGTTTTGAATACCATTTTACCCAGTTTCCAAATAAATTATCCGGAGACATCATAACGACAAATGTTGTGACAAAGTATCATGAAAATTCTGTAATAAATGCTGCATCTGGACTGTTTTCAAGCTTTTTGTAAAATTTGACCAAGTGACCTAATTTTTAATCCCGTTCCGAACTAAACCAAAATATCATGGGCAAAATTTAATGTTCTAATGAAGTTTCAAACACAGTCGGCGAAGAAATATGACATCTAGAGTGTTCACAATGCTTTTCTAAAATCTTACTTAGTGACCTATTTTTTGATCCCACGTGACCAAGTTTAACCCTAAGATACAATTAAGGAAAATGGTCTCAACAAGTTTCATATGATAATAAATTAATGTAGTTTGTTCAATGTTTTTTTTCTTTATTTAACCTAGCATCCTATTTTTTGAACGCACGAGACCAACTTTTAAAATATCATTGGGAAAAATGTTCTTAGGAACTTTCTTGACGATCGTCAATATATAGTCTTGACCCCATCTGACCAAGTTTTGGAATTTTCAAACACATCCGATATATCTTAAAGTAAATTGATCGATACTTACTTCATTAAAATTTACATAATAAGTAATCCAAATTGATTATAAGGGAACTTAGGTACTTGGGTCATGCAAGTTTTAGTAATAACCTTAAATTTATTAAAGTAATAACAACGTCTATCAAATTGTACGATATACAATATATTGTATATGTGTTTTATCAGACATTCCAATTGCCTCCTAATACATTTATCGCAGAAAAACTACACAACGTTTGTGTTATCAATGTGAATCACGGACATTTTAATCAGCAAATGCGTATTGTGCGGTAAACGTGTATTCCAGAATGATCGGATACAAACAACATTATCTTGACAGCCGTTTGTATGTTTATGTTCGCATTGTTAATTTATCTTTACATAAAAGGTCTTCCTAGCTGTAAACTTTTTGTGTACCATGAAAAAAACAGTTATAAACAATATTATAAAAAAAATGTTGTTGTGTTGCAACATAAATAGCGAAATTATTTATCCAATATTTTTGCTTGGTGTTGACTACTTTGCGTTTGTTAAAATGTGATTACATGAAGTAAACCTGTTTATGTCACAATCGTACACAATCGATCATACACAATGCCTAAAACACATCAATAGGTAAATACTTGTCAACTATTTTATGTGTTACCTTATTGTATTAAAAGGCGTTAAATTAACTTTTAATTATTTTATAAGCATACATTTCTAGGAAGTACAAGAAATCACACGCATCAAGTTATCAAGATAAATATTATAATTGTTGTCGAAAAGAAAGTTTTGCGAACTCTCTTGTATGTATTTAATTTACTTTTTTTTTTTAATGTTTTACCTTAACATTACTGCCAACCGTAATTTCATGCAGTCAGTGTATTTACTCTTGGACATAAGGTCTGACAAAGCTTTATGAATAAGTTGGCAATTTATATGGCCTTTTGAGTGATCATAAGCTTTTTCTTTAATTTGACCAAGCGGCCTTGTTTTTATCTCATCGTTTTACAGTTTCAAACTCAGAAGAGACATCATTCGTTCAAATTTACCGACCAAGTTTCATTAAGATTGAGCAATGAATGATAGTGCTATAATATTCAACAGATTTTTTTATATTTTACCTTGTGTCCTAGCTTTTGACCTCACGTAACCCAGTTTGATCTCAAGATGTCATTTGGGACAAATGTTCCGACAGGGTGTTATGTCACGTGGCCTTTACGAGTGTTCACATGGTAAATGTTGACGACGGACGTTGAACGATGGACTAAGGGTTATCACTATGAGTACGTTGTGCTCAGGTGATCTAAACATGGTATTGTCCGGCAATTGTGTTTGAAGCGTTTGCCATTCAAGGATTATTTTAAGATATTTAAAACACACATGAACATATGGGGTGAAACGTCTGAATAGTTACACCCTTAACAAGAACACGACATCTGATAAAAATACCTTATCGCCATCTTCGTGAGCATCGTTGACCTCCATAGTACAGCTACTGCTGTACACTATGGGATGTCTCCTAGAAAATGCCATGAAAATGTTATACTACATCAACTGAAAACTGAAGTGCAAATGACCGTTCACGTTAACGAATTTCATTTTGTATGTATTTGTTCAACATTTCTTGATATAAGACAGAAGTACATTAAAAAATGCTACTATAATAATCCATCTGTTATGAAGTATGTACGATTGCTTCAATTAACCAATAGGTCTGAAATAATAAAACTTTGTTTATTTGTTAAGGAATCGTTGAGTATTAGATTGAATTTGTTAAATCGAATAACTTAGTTTTCAAATTGTTCATCCTTTGTACTTCTGTATAAATTTGTTTTGTAAATATTCATGTTTGTTGACACTTGTTTTCTGCGCATATACATGTTGACATATATCAATACCAACCACATGTGTTGTTGACGATGTACATTGTGCAAGTCAAATACAATGTCTGTCTGTCTGTCTGTCTGTCTGTTAACATGTAACAACATAGTTAAAAGTGTAAACTGTGTAAGTCACAATGTTTTTAATTAAATTGCACGCAGGAACATGATTTATATCACTCTAACACAAGTTAGATTTATCATAACATTGTTTAAGGTCATCTACTGATCAATACCGTAACTAAGTATCAAGTGACCAATTAGCGATCTTTTCATCGGGAAGCCGATTACTGTGGGTTTTTCCGCATTTTACCTCGAAAAGCTTAATATCGAGGTTATCATTATTTTCCAATATAGCTTGTATGGCATGCGTTCTTTATTTTTTATTCACTATGTATTGGATCTGTTTTCTGTGTTTTCTGCAATGCGACAAAGCATAAATGTTACATTGCGCTCAATATGGCGACCATACTGTGATCAAATCCATACCGTTTCATATCTTGCTCCTTCTCTTCTTTCTCCTTATGCCTCCGGAGCACATCCTCGATGATTTTCCGCTCCTCTTCATTCAGATGAGATATGTCGAGCATCGGAGGAAGCGATGGGTTCCGGTCGGAAGACATGGTGTCAGGAAAATATACTAATTAAATGTCAGTTTTTAAACAAAAATACAGTTGCCTCAAGTGCATTCAACTAACTTGATCAACATAAAATCAGATTGTTTATAATGACCTGTTTTGTTAATTATATTTGTATCTTTAATTCTTAAATCATTGTAACACAGCATTGTTTCAAAACATATATCGATACCGAATGTCGAAAAAAACTTATTTTAATGTATTGCGAGTTTGCTTTTCTTAGAGAGATTATGTTCTGTGAATATTTCTATAAAGTCCCGTTTTGTTTAGTTGAAATTTACATCACGCAATCTAATATCTTAAGTAAGTATCATGTGACCATTTAGCGATTGATAATCTAGTAGCCGATTACTATCAGTTTTTCCGCAATTTACCTCGACTAGCTGAATTATTTTTCAACGTGTATCTACAAAATTGTCTTTGAAAAAAAAAACCGTTAGTGAAATATTGTTACCAGACTCCAGTATTCGGCGTTTCAAACTTTCGAAAGCTCTGTTTTCGGGCCGAAACTCTCATGGAAATTTTCCAGTGCACTTTTATATTGTCTCCCAACATTTTTATATGTCAATTTTCATCTCCATATTTAGTTTGTCTGTTGGATAATTGCACTCTGTAGTCGCTAAAATGCCTTTAACTGGTTCTAACTTGGTTTGGAATGGTACTAACTCAGTTTTGTAAAATTTATAAATATTGATTTGTTAATTTATATCACACAACTCAGATTAAATTGAGGGTTGTAAAACACTTGGTATTGATTGTCAGTTCATTAATTGCATAGATTTGACCGTGAAACACGTGTCTACGAATCCCGCCACTTCATAAGAGTTACATATAATGTTTTGAAGTTAACTTTTTGTACGTTTCGAATGAACTTACATCTGTATTTCTGTACCAAAGTAAATTGTGCATATTGCTTGTACTCGTAATCATCACATTATCTACCTTTGACCTAGAAAACGGCTGCTTTAATGATTGTAAATAAGGCTTTCTTATTATCTTTGGTTGTATTTCGATTATCAACGAATTATAAAAGAAGGCAAATACATTTAATGTCTATTTATGCAGTTGTATCTTTGATGCTGATATATTTGTATCCATGAATTTCAATTTACCTCATGGAAACACGTCTCAATAAGAAGCATTTTATTAATGTAAAGTTTTGAATGTATAATACATTTTGTTTTGAATAAATATATCACCTTGCTATTTTATTAGTTCTTTCGCATCACTTAGGTCCGAATTGTTCGCTAACGGTTCTCACTAGCCAATCAATTCTGACATGTGTGAGACCCCTAGATTTCTTTGAGAAAACGAATTTGTCCTCTGTACACAAATTAATCTTACGACGAAGGAGGTTATTCTAGGATAGAATGCTAGCTTCTAAGACTATGGTGGTGTTACAAATAGAAATGATTAGGTTCAAAGAATACTAAAGTAATATAATTCTCATTTAAGATTTGTTAAATTCAAAATTAAATAAATTCGTTTAATAATCAAAATACTTGTCTGTTAAGTGTTTGTAAATACAAACGGTTAACGAATGTTTGTTATCCAAGCACATGCGGCAATCATCTTCGAGGTTTTATTCCCAAGCATCTAAGCTTAAAACCGTTGTTTAATTACACAATGAATAATGTTTTCGCATTAATTGAATTTAAAAACTATAAATGTTTATGTATGTTATCCATTCTTTAAATAGACGATTATGTCTGTACGAAAACACATAATTACAATTTATAATAAACAGTATGCATTTTATGTTAAAAGAAAAGCAGAAGCTCCGATACACAAAGCTATTATATAATACATTTAAAACTAAGTACAATAACATAAGCTTTTGTTGTGTTTGTACTCATTAATTATTGAAGGTCTGAAAGTTTAAGAAGATACTGGGGAAATCATAACATTTCATCCGTCTGGCTAATTAACTGTATCAAATAGTGTTCTCAAAATTGGTACCCTTCAATATCAGTCAGTATTTTTCTATTTTTCGTAGTCAAAAAGGTAACTTCGTTCATCATATATCTAAAATATTAAAGATATGAGCGTCAGTCTTTTAATGCACAGGTAAATTGAACGACCTTGTTAGCGTTTAAGTGGTTTATGACTATGCGATATCGACAGTTGCAATAGAACTTTTACAGATGTTTTTTTCAAATTGAAGCTTCGCATTCTGTTATCAATCACAATATATCTGGGACGTTATTGTCCGGTTTATAGACAATAACCTAAATTATATTCAATTAAGTATTGTGATGCATAATAAAGGTTAAATAGTGTCAACGATCTTATCTTCAGTTTTAGTTGTAATCGATGTTAATTATATTCCCATTGTGTTGTATGTTTAATTGGTATTGTATTGATTAATTTTGATTGTGTGCGTCTGTATTTTAATAACCGTTGGCTATGACTGAATATAAAAGCCATTTGTTCAGTTGAAGTTGAGCGATCCGATTCTTTATAGATATATAAAGTCGGGCATAGTTGCCAGCCGGATACGTAGTCTATGATTTCGGACTCTTTAAATAAAAAAACTTCTAGAGATGTTAATAATTCGGCAAGATTTTATTTTTACAGATACAATGTGGATAAAATGTGGATAAATATATGATGACTAATTTCTGTAATATATGTCTGGTGTACTAGAGTAACAAATATTCGAGCCTATGCGACAAAACATTTTATCATTGTCCGTTATGTAACGCCAAATCTGAATTGTGACAATTATGTGTATCTGACATCCTATCCCAGACCGTATCCTCTAGATATATTGCAGGATCTTTAAAACCAATGAGCATAATAATAAAAATACAACATATTCAGCAAAAGGATGCAGACTTACTGGTCAACGTCATTTAAAAGCGATTATCATAATGTAATCGTGGTTATAGATGTTTTTTTCTCAGGCAATTAAAAAGAAAACATATACGAACTTGTTTGACACACTTTTATTTAAGGCGTTGCACGAAGAAGCGCATATAAGAAACGAATGCATTTCCCTAGAGTTAATGATTTTTATACTTGGTAAGCACTACAGTTCTAGTTTACAAGCTACATAAAAACATATATATATTTGTGGGACTTGAGACCCTGGCAGCACGAGTTGCCTAGAGTGTGCATAGCACAATTTCAACTAGTTATTATTATATGTCCACGGTCGCGTATTCACAAAGCTTACATTTTTAACTTAAATAAAATATACAAATAGCATCTTTTTACACAGAAAACATTAGAAATCTCATTAAAAAATGATCCGTTTTCTTAAGTATAACTTAATTCCGGTTTTGTTATCAAATAATAATGACATTAGCTATCATGCTTGATGACGATAGTGATTATGATGACGCATCACCCGCTGTAGCTGCTGCTGCTGATGATGATTATGATTATGAGTGCGTTTAGAAGAGTGAAGAAGTTCTGCTGATCATGATGACAGTTATGACGACAGTAATGAAACTGCTTCTTATACACATGATAATGATGATTATGATGAGTGTGCTTAAGATCAAGATATTGCCTGTAATAATGTTGATGCTGTTGTTGTTGTTGATTAATTATGATAACGATAGTGACGACGACAATGATGATGATGATAATAATGATAACGATAGTGACGACAACGATGATGATAATGATAATGATGATGATGATGATAATGATGATTATGATGATGATGATGATAATGATGATGATGATGATAATGATGATGATGATGATGATGATGATGATGATGATGATGATGATGATGATGATGATGATGATGATGATGATGATGATGATGATGATGATGATTATGATGATGATGATGATGAGTAGGAGGAGGAGGAGGAGGAAGAAGAAGAGGTGGAGGAGATGGAGCAGGAGGAGGAAGAGGAACTTTTTTCGCGTGAATTTATATGCAAGTAAGTAAATCATTCCGTTCCATAAGCTTGTTTGAGCATGATCCCATTTTTTATTTTGAATGATTGAATGATTAAAATCTTCGTTTGGTGCTACTAAGTTTTAAATTTGATGTGAGTGTATTTTATATAGTGGATCGACGTTCTTGTTTACAACTACCAGCTTTGCATTTGAACCTAATGCATTTGATAAAATACAGTTGACAGGAAATTAAAAGAGACATCATTTAGTCGTATGACCTTCATCGAGTTATTGACACCGTCCCAACATTCGTTTGAAATGAGTGTAATTATACTAAGTCACCCCCTGTACGTCGATAATCCAAACTGTCTAGGATAATTTAAACTGAAGAAAACAATGGCGAAATAAATTAAGACTGCAGTCATTCATTTCTAAGAACACGTTAATTTAAGGTAAGTTATGACATAATAAACGTTTCTTTTTGATAAAATGTTATTTGCCGGATACAATGCGCTAATAAACCCATAACAATTAAAAACAATTACGTCGGAATTAAATGAAAATGTTTGAAAATCTGGAAAAAGTTTATGAAATTGTCGAAAGTTTTAGTCCAAAATCAATTAATATCGAATGTTTTTTAATGTTTTAATGCTTGGACTTATGTATTAACCTTTCATATATGTATGTACAAAATTTGATTGGCGTAAATGCTCGAATACGTAATATATACGTATTTGTATGGGACAAGATTATACAAATTGGATAATGACCTAACTAGTGTATGGATAATTCCAAACTTACATTAGGAAGTCGATGGATAATGACCAAACTGCAAGACGTCTTTCTTTTAAGATGAATGTAAAATGAACACTCTTGTAAAATATTTCGAGATTTATTTAATTGCTGACAACAAAAGCATTTTAGCGCATTGTTAAACAATCATCATAAAAAATATTTTGTTTTCTTTTCATGTAAAACAGAAGAAAATGGAAAACTACAGATGTTACCATAAGTCCCCTCCGGTGAAACAGGTTGGGGACAATAAGCATTTTCATACGAATGCGTCTATCAGTCTGGTCCTACCACGAATCGAAATAAAGCCAATACTATGTGCCCAAGCCTCGGCTCTAAAACTACTTGCCGCCAGTTTAAAGGAGCGAATCGACGGTATTTTCCCATATAATGAAATACCAAATATTCAAAATTACAAAAAGTGCAAATTTTATTAACATAAAAATCGGAAGAAACAATACGTAATTGAAGAAACAAGAAAGAAAAATAGTTAAAAGTCCACAAATAGTATTCCCGCCAAGATTTAATAGGGTTTAAAGTCATTCCATATAGAACTCGCAATCTGTCTATGCTAAAATACCGTTAAAAGTCGTTTATCGTCAGTGAGAATGCGCATTGCGGAGTACTTATAAATTCACTCGTAAATATTGTACTACTACTTCAATTTTCCCGCGCCGGCAAATAGGGTCACGGGTAAAACGTTTTATTATTATTAAATGACATGTACATAATTTACAGAAGATTTTTAACATCTATGTCTGTGTATTGAGAAATAATTTAATATGTTCTGTTCGATGTGTAAATATATTTCGTAAAGTAAAATGCTATACTAGCCGTCGATATTCCCCATTAAATATTTGTGTACCATCCGATGCAATCTTTCTGATATAATTTATAATTAATCAGATCAGTAATGCCTCAAATAATATTCGAAACCTCTAATTAATATGGTGACAAATACATAAATCAGCGAGACAAGTGCCACTTTAACCTGCAGCTTCGACTCGAATCCCTTTAAATCAAGTGATTAAATTATAAGTAGGGACATTTTTAAGTTTCTATGCTTTTCTTGCTATCCAAAATGACATGGAACACGTGTTATGGCATCTCTGTGTACGTGGAATGCAAATTGCGCATGCTTATTTTGCTTATAATCTCAATTGTATACATATGCAAGTTCCGTTGAAATTGATTTCACTAATAACTAATAAATGAATGTTGATGTTCGTTGAAAGTATTTTTTATATTCCATTATACACATCGTGTGAGTTTCTTTGTTATAAATAGTTGTTTTCAAAGAATAATATCCAACCTGTCTTTGGAAAACATGTTCAATACATCGCAGTTTGTGAATTATCCATTTTGAGTTTGGTTATTATCCACAGAAATTTTCATATCAGTTTGGATTTATCCATCAACTTTTATACCCGTCTTGCAATCACATGATTTTAACACAGAAAAACACTAGCTGTTCAAAGTAAAATATTTAAGGACATTCCTGATATACTTTGGCATATCTCTGTTACAGTTTCGTTCGCTCTTTTGTCAATTAACGTGTAAATAATTCAACACATAGGTCGCATTTCATGAAAACTAGCATTTTCCGAAGACAAATGTATCGTTTTTTACTAGAAAACTATTAAATCATTGCAAACCTCAACACGCATGTGTGTGTCAGACATTCATTATCACACGTGTACAACAATTACGCCCTTATAGTTACTAAATTAGCAGAAATGATAAAATAATCACCTACCTTTCAGTTTCAGTTTCATTTTCGGCCGACATTTTTTTTTCTTCAGTTTAAATTATCCAACTGAGTTTGGATTATCGACGTACAGGGGGTGCTAAGTGTAGAAACACGAGACCCTCGTTGTTCAATAATACCTATTTCTTTTTATAAGCCTTTCATAATCAAACAGATGCTGCCAGTTTATTACGGGGTCTTCTCTGATGGTGGCATCAGCAGGTATTATTTGGTGAAATACTATCTTACATTAATTACCTATTGACCAATAAACAGACACAGACTTGAGGTATATTGTTTCATGCGATTGCGAAATAATATATGTCTTATCGTATGTTTGTTCTCCAATGAAAGCTAACGATTCAATATGGCGATAACAGAGCTGTGTGGATGGCCTATTCATCAGTTTATATATCATGAAAAGGATAGCCGACATATTGGCGACAGCTGTTATTGAACACAAATGACTTCATATCATGCAAATGAAACCCATTATACGTTTGGTATATGTGTTTCAACAAATTACAATAGAGCTATGTAATACAGATTGTATAACCATAATTGACAATTATGCCTCACAGCATGTATTTGTAAAGTTCCTTATGCTTACAATAGAAAACTAAATTTACATAACCCACAAGCTTATTACGGAACACGTACTTTAACGGTTCTATTAACAAAATATTTCAGCTTCCCTTGCCCAGTCTTCTCAATAAATAACTGTTTCAATTAAAATTAACAATTATTATAGCATTCACTACAAAAACTAGTTTATTATTTCAAGTGAGCGTGCTTAGAAAGTTTAATTAACGTTAAGGAGCAATGATTACCCTCACCTCCATAACCCGTAAAAACATTTGGTAGTTTGAAGCCCGCTTTAAATCGAATATATTGCGTAACCAATAGTGCATATGAACATATTAACACAATTACTGTTTTAACCACTGACATGATGATGATGATGATGATGATGATGATGATGATGATGATGATAATAATGATGATGATGATGATGATGATGTTGTTGTTGATGATGATGATGATGATGATGATGATGATGATGATGATGATGATGATGATGATGATGATGATGATGATGATGATGATGATGATGATGATGATGATGATGATGATGATGATGATGATGATGATGATGATGATGGATGATGATGGATGATGACGACAGGGCTCGAACCACTGTTCTGTTCTGTTCTGACCCTTGGAGTAAAAGTCAATAACTTAAACCATTTGCCTATCCGTGAGTGGTGTATTTTAAAATGTATATATGCACTCCTCGTAATATCACAAAATATGACGATAACAATAGAACTCTTCAAATTATTCAGTCGTTTCGCATTTGTAACGCTTTATAATTTTAAGGTTTTTAAATCGTCAAACGATGCATATAATGTATATTTTCGTAAATGGTCATTATAACTGTTTCCTATTACTATTATTTTCAAATACCATAACTACAACGGACATTTGCAAATCTGAAACATGTTTTTTTCTACTTTCTTTAACATTGAAGGTATACAATTGGAATGTTAGTAGAATGTACTGACAGAACTTTTTTGTTCTTTAAAGGAAGTTTGATTGTATGGACTATCTTGCAAAAGCTACTAAATCAGTAACATAAGCACTTTAAAATGTGGAGAGAAACAATATTTTTGATACAGATTTTTCACTAGATAATCGATTGTTATATCATAAAACATGTATTTCTAGCTGTACATTATAGAAAGTGTCATTCTACTTGGTTTTTTTGAATTTTAAATCTGAAAATTTCACTTTTAACTAACTAGTAATTGAAAAAAAACAGCTCTAAATAACTTACTATGCTGCTTCAAATTGTTGAACGAATTTTTAAAGTCCAATGGCGGCGTTCATTACGAAAATGCAGTCCAATATTCAAGTCCCATGTGGTGAAGAGGCGAACATGCAATTATCCACCTTGATGTTAGCTTTACAAAGGCAAACCACAATTATGGAAAGTTTCGTTTAAACGTATTGATTGCATCAAATATGCATGGGAGTGGATTACAAGTTTTTGAAACAATATCTGAATCCTCTCCCAGATCATTATTTAAAATGAAATGCTTAAATACATTATTTATAGTTCAACAATACAGTTAGTATTACATATACAAAAAAAAAATAAATGTCGGTAAACAATTTTGTTATTGAGAATAGTTATCTTCTATTGTATGTATGTTTTTGGCAATTGCAAACAAAATTTAAAACCATTTTGAGTCTGCTATGAATGCATGTACTGTTCTGAACACTATTTCATTAAAATCCAAAGACATGTTGGGTTCACCACATAGCAACAAAATTTGAGAAAGGTTATGGTTCAACTTGCTTATAGTTAATCCTCTTATGTATGCACAGTTAAAACATTCAAAAAGGTAATGCCACGCATTTTCTCAAGAGGATTCGAAAGAACAAGATGGATCAACTATTAGACTTGATCTATAAAGATCGTAGTTTAAACTACTACACATATTCTAGTGTGAGCAATGTTTACTTTTCCTATATTATAGTATTTTGGGCACCAAGATGACTGTGTGGTTATTGCTGATCTGAAAGAAGATATTTGAGGCTTTTCTCTTGTGTCTATATTCAGGTCATTCCACAATTTTATTGCAGATTGAAAATACGACCAACTGTATGAAGTTAATCGAGATTGAGGCAAAAAGTAATTCTCTTGATTTCTTATAATGTAATTTGATATACTACCGACATTTTGTGGAAGAAGATTTGATAAATAAGAAGGTATTAATAGCGAGTGAAATTTATAAAATGTTACTAGCTTTTTCCTTTTTCTACTCGTGGATAAGGGCTTAAGACCAGACTGTTTATATAAGTTCTATGTACTACAGAACAGGGGTAACCCACAGGCAATTCGAGCAACTTCCAATTGTAAGTATTTAAGCCTATTGCTTTCATATTCAGTACAACCGTCCCAAACTTCACTAGCATACTCTAATAAAAGTTCGATAGAATTTAAGTATATTGCTGTTCGATAGTATATATGGTCATGGTCAGACCATTTAACATTTGAACTTAATGTAACCACAAGATGTTTATGGTTGTTTGATGATGATAACACGGTATTTTGACATTGCAGTTTTAATGCGTCTCAAGATAAGGTGTTCGAAACAAAATGAATTCAGTTTTATTTGGATTCAAAGACACAAGACATTTCATGGACCAACAGTTAAGCTTGTAAAGTCAGAGTTGATAATTGCGGTTATTTCGGAAATGTCTTTAGCAGCAAACGCAAGAGAAGTGTCGTCAGCAAAAAGTCTAGTAACACTATCAAGATTTTCAGATACATCAATAATATAGATTAAGAAAGATAGAAGACGAAGGAAAGAACCCTGGGGTTCGCCTGCTTAAATAGGCCAACTTTCAGAGATGGTATTAACAGATTATTGATTGGGTATTTAAATTCAAGAAACCAAAACCAATACAAATTCAATAATAAGGTAAATATGGAAATTGAATTAGAGACGTAGTTAAGAAATCACAATGTCTTAGTCGAACGGCAAAACTTCACTTGCAAACGGTCTTTACAGTTTAAATTTTAAAATTGTAAATTATAGTTCTAATAAGAGTACAATAGTGACCATGTCCTTTGGGATAGGATTCCAGTTTTGAATGCGAAATGCCCTCTTATCAAGGTTAACGCTTTACACAGAATTTTAAAATCAACTTTGTATTACTTAGACCTGGCAGCGACACGAATGGTAATGAAGAATTTTAAACATGCCAGTCCTTTGGAAACTGCATGTGCCCGTGCCCTAGAGATGGCATGCCACTCCTTAATATTTTGCACGGATAACACCATCTAATCAAGTTAAACATAAGTACCACGTTCGTTTACAATATATCAATATATTGCAGTGTTACCGCTAGATGCCGCCCTTTTTAGGGCTCATATACGCGAGTTATGTACTCACTTAAATTCCTGTATGGTTATATCAATGAATATTGGAGTTTATGAAAACACACGGATATTGGCACAGTGTATATTATGGATAACTTGTATACAAACACAAAATATACATTGACATCAAAACCACGCCAATGATTAATTAGCTCTTTATAAATATCTCGTAGTTTGGAATTGGTATTTGGTAATGCTAGTTAAGTTTAATTAAGGTACATTCAGCATTAAGCATGTGACATTATGCGTCGCCTTTTCTCCAAATTGATTGGTTCAAATAATACAGCGAGTCGTTACGACAAGTCTGTACCTTACATGAATAGCCTTAGTCCTATATCGTTTATCACAGTTTTCTATAAAACTTGGACATTTTTAGTATCCCTTGTTTTATAGGACTACGGAGGGTACAATAATGTTTTTGTTAAAATACACCATACCTGTCAGCGTTATTCAACACCTGGAATTAAAAAGTATTTCTTGTCCCAGAAATTCGGTACAATAAATAAATGTATGTGAACCAACACATTTATCCAATTCTAAATATGGCGTACTCCGTCTGTCAAGTTTTGTGTTCAGTATCTGTGTGAAACAGTGCTAGTGCAAAATAATATGTTCATAAGTATAAAAAAGTAATCTGATTAAAATGCGAATTTGACAACAAAATACATCTTCCTTGTTGATCCTTAACCAGATTGCATATTCCTATTTCCTATATATAGATAATAAAATTAAATAAATCGTACAAACACGTCACTGTTTATTAAAATGTTTCTGGTACTAAACATGTTTCGGCCGTAGCCTTCATCAGTAGTACATTAATATAAACAAATACAAAGGAAGTGACGTCAACGTCATACAATAACGTAACGTCGTTTGGCGGAAAAATATATAGTACATAATATTACATAATACATTATACAAAGATGGATCATTGCTGATACAACAGTCTATTAGTAATAATATAATTTATAAAAAAAAACATAGTAATAGACAAACATCAAATGTATATGTAAATTATGTTTATGTTCTATATGTCATACAGCAGTTTATTATTTAGACCGTTAGGAATCATAGTTTTTAATTTGTGTATCCAATATGTTTCTTTACATAAACGGTCTAGATTGTTTTGAACAACATCAATAGGTACAAAGGAGAAATCTGATAAAGTGCAATCATTGTCAGTAGAACCAAAATGTGTAGCAACATGTGAAATAGGATTTATTGAACAATTTCTGATATCAAATCTATGGCTATTCATTCTGCGGGAATATTCTGATTAGTTTGTCCAACGTATTGTTTATTACAATTTTTACATGTAATAAGATATACAACATTGCGCGAGGTACAATCAACATCATAGCGTAAATCATACGATAAACCAGTAACACTACTATTGAAACTTGAACATATGTTTATATTATTGCAATGTGTACATCTTGGTCGGTTACATTGACCCGATAAATGAATATCAGTACTGTTATAAGACACTGAACATCTTACAAGGCTGTTACGTATATTCTTAGGTCTTTTTTAGGCCAAAATAGGTTTAAATGAATGTAAAGACTTAGCACTTTCCTGGTTTGATAATCTGAACAAATCCCAGTATTTGTGCAAAATTTTAGCAATATTAGGAAGTGATGTGTTAAAACATACAGTAAATAGTATTATTGAATCAGTATTTCTCTGAGTAACACATAATGCACTTTCCTGTGTCATATTTTTCACTTGAAAAAATCCATTTTCAATAACATTTTCTATATATAGATAAAATATAACAATTGAAGCTTAAACCTGAAATTTGTGCGGTGAAACTAAAAGATCGTTCTATTTTTGATCAGGGATACTTTAGAAAACAAGTATATAATCTTACTTTTTTCTTATGACATTATTTTTGCAGAAATTATTTTTAACATTATTGACGAATAGACATTGGTACTTTTTGTTATTGATCTGAGGCGAGATCTGGTGATAGTAGTGTCCCAGGTTCTGAACCTTATTCAGATATGTAACGTAAGTTTGCGAGATTTTACCGTCCCTACATGTTCCGAGCGAGACTTTCTGTCGACGACCGAACGTATGAAGAGGTTTTCCAGGTACACCGGGTCCCGGAATCATCAAGCCATCGTAGGGCAGAAATTCCCCTTACAATTATCTATTCTCTTCCAGTAGGGAGAATCATACGCCTGAGCAAAACGAGATATATTGGTTGGTCCGATTGAAGAAACTAAAACATATAGATACAGCCAAAGTCAAAGAGCTTAAGGATTGAACGCGATTATTTTGAAAATCAGTTTTATTTAACCTCCATATGCACATTTGAATAATATTTATATGAACATTTAATGCCTTTGAAGTCGCAAATGCATCACACAATGATGCACATGTGCTTCACACGGATAAATTAGAATCCTAAATCAGGAAGTAACAAGTATTCTATTAAGTTATGAAATACTATCTTAATACGGTTGCATGACCTTGAGATTTATATTATATTTGAAATTTATAAATGCGCGTATATGCAGTTGGTTTATTAAGGCTGAGGACATGGGAGTGGAACTTTTAATGCAACATTTAAAAATCACACTTTTTGTAAATTTGATGGCAGGCCTGTATCGGATTAAACACAGTAGTGTTCAAATAAAATTCTGCATGCAAATTTTTAGTAAACGAACAATGACTATTCATACTTCGAAATCGAAATCAAGTCGTACCAAGCACTTGCAGAGGGCGCAAATAATGATATTAAGCACATATATAATACATGGTCCGTCCCAGCAAACATATGACATTGAATAGACGTTGAATAGATGTTGTACCATGACGTTGAAAGACCGTTGAATTTTGGTTGTAAATGAAAGTTTTTTTAGACGTCATTCTATGACGTTGATTCAACGTCATGTTACAACCAAACTTCAACCATTTTTCGACCAAAATCCAACCATTTTACAACCACTTTGCAACCAAACTTCAACCACTTTACACCCAAAATTCAACCACTTTGCAATGTTAAAATGTATTGTTCGCTTAACGTTCCCGAAACGTTGCGGAATAACGTTATCATTTAACCTAAAACGAACCTAAATCTAATTTTCATATTGAGGTTGAAAACCAACACATCTTTATTTTACACAAGTTTATTGCATGAATGTATTTTTTACAAATACATATCATCGCATTGTTTTCTTTTTTGTCTTGAATATCTGGATCTGTTCGGGTGTCTTCCCAGTTGTCCTGGAAGTACAAAAAATATCAGAATGGCCTACTGTTCTTTCTTTTTTTTAAATAAAACGGAGAAAAAAGACAAGACATACATGTACCGCATGAATAACACCGAGAAAACACACATATATGCGTCATCTTGAACATACACATATATGAAACCGAATTTTCTATCATACAAGGTAAAATAATCAAGCGTTACAACATGTTTAAATTTAATAATGTTATTTATGACTGTATCAATTCATGATAACCAAATGTGAAACGAACCTACAAGATCAATATTTGGATCATGTCATGCCCAACAAACACTTTTTATAAACTAAATTTTACATAATTATATATTTCAATTTTAGAATTTAATAAAATTAATAATTGAGGTGAAGATACAATTTTGAATTGTATTTCTTTTTCAATGAACGCTGAATTCGGATTATCTGTGTTCAAACTAATGGTGTTTAAGTGTACATATTTATTTTTAACGAAATAACATGTGTTTTCAAGAATGTTTTCAACAACAAATTGCTACCAAACAATTACTAAGTGAACATAGTATATTCAAAAGTGGTACGAAGTCTCCATGGTACGAGTTTCCCCATAATTCCGAATTTGAATTTAAAGCAAGTGCATAATGATATCAATTGTAATATTACAAACTGAAATAACAATAAAAACCTACCTCGCAAACTCTTGTTTATCGTCGATTGTAGGTTCCAACTTCTCTTATTATTGAACAAAAGGGTTTACATTCAATAACACCACAGTTTGAAAATCCAATTAGCCAGCAGGTCATTGAACAAAGGAATAGAGTGGCGCGCACGCTGGATATCTGCTGATTTATTTTTAGATAACAAGAGAATAGCGATTGCAAACATCCGAAGAGACACAAACGGGTCAAAATGCAACTCTACTTATAAGCGTATTTTGTAAAGCAAAAAAGTCAATTTCTTTATGAAAACATATTTAATGTACATGTTTATATTGTGTGATTTTTACACGTTCTGATAACGTTCTGCGAACGTTAGGAATATAACGTAAACATTTGGTTTCCCGATAACTTTCACAACACAAGTTACGAGTACTGATATTTTTATTTTTGTTACAACGTTTTGAAAACGTTCCGAGAACGTTCTGTGTAATCATAACCTAAATAGAACTTAATCGTAACGTTATTTGAACGTTACATGCCAGTTGGGTAGACTTTTCTTCAACATAGTTATTTTATGACCAAAAACAACGTCGTATAGACGTCTTTTCCCGACGTTGTTTAAACGTCGTCATTCTAACGGTGAATCAACGTTGTATTTTGGTTGCCGACGTCGCGACCGTAATTCAACCAATATTCGACGTCTATTCAACGTCGGGTGTTTGCTGGGGTCTGTCAGAATACAGAATGTACTACATACTTGTATATTTAAGGACTCTAGCCCTCTAAATCCGTAACTACCCATGGTAGCTATTCTTTCAGATGAAACGCGAAAGGTAGAGGTGAACGAAGAGATAGGTGGCACTGATGCGGACACCCCCAAGTACACCTAGCAATAGTACACCTAGCAATAGTACACGTAGCAAGAACAGATGCTACTTGATTGCTTTGACCAATGCCATTGTTACCATAGTACTGGCGGGAGCGACATTTGCTGTGGTGTACTTCTTAAAAATCAGTAAGAATCCATTCTCGTGAAGATTTATATTGTTTTACCAAACATGCATTTAATGTCATATATAAGATCGAATGATTGTATGAGCACGGATGGTCGAGTGGCCTAAGCGATAGACTTTTACTCCATGGGTCGGTGGTTACAGCCCAGTTGAGGGTTACTTCATTTTCTTTAATTGTATTCTTGTTTTTTACTGGAGTTTTTTAGATCCATTGTTTACATATATTAATATAAAGCATTTAATGACATAATTCAATAAATGCCAGAATCTGTGAAAAAGCCCTTTTAATGATATAATTTACTGAAAGATAATCCGCAATACATGCATAGTTCTTTTGATGTATTCATTAAACCATCATCCAATAATGACCCGTTAGTTTTATAAAACACAGCATGTCTTTTAACTGTCATGAGATGCTCCTTTTTGATGATCAAAACAATATCAAAACTAGTAAATGAATAATTACGTTTATATTCTATGATCGATTCTTATTACAAAAAATATTTGAAGGAAGAATATTTGTATTAGCATGACATGTTAACATTACTAAACTTTCTGTAGCGTGATTTGTTAAGACTGGTTGGTAGTCTCATTTTTTTTGTAAAATTGTGTTTTGTATTATTTTCAGAGTCTTCAAAGCTTCTGGGTAAGCGGGAAACAACTGGATTTAAAAACAAGTTTCGCAAACTAATATGAAGTGTTTTTTTTTAATTAAATAAAAAAATACAGTTTACTATTTACAAATAGTACAATTTATTATATCAGTTTCAGTGTTTTATCAGAAACGTTTATTGAATTGTAAAGCTCAATAATTATGCTTTAAATGTCTGCACATTTTTTTTGCAACACAATATGCATATTTCTTCGACTTTCAATTTAATGACCTCTACACTATCAATGTGTCTATTTTCAGTTGTTGAACCAGACTGCACATTTAACGTTGGGCAACCCGGAAATTTCCCGTTTGAGGTGTTCAATATGACAGACTGGACAGAGCTGTACATCTCCCAGAAATTCACAGTACCAGTCGCATCGGCCAACAGAACCAGGCCCAATATGGAGATAGTATAGACGCACGGACACACATCGGTCCTCAATACAACAGAACTCTCTAACCAGTCGGAAGCACGACGTTGTTCTCTCGAGCTGCCCGAAGCCAATCTCGCGTTCGCTCGTAAATGTTTGGATCAATCTTGTCACACACAAAATAAAAACGAACATTTTGTATCTCGTTTAATATAGTTACCAGACTATACCTAGCGGTGAAATTGTGGCTATTGATATAACACGGCCGTTAATCACGGGCGCCACCGCTTTTTTGTGATGCATTGATAAATAAGCAAACTCTACTTCCGAGGTGGCGCTAAATACCGTTTATTTTTAACTTTCGCGGATACGTCTACAGGGTGAGCAGAATTTATATGTTTTTTTAAAACACATTTCGCATTATTTTGAAATCGGACAATGTAGTGCGATTCAGCAAAGATTTATTTATCCACACATTTGAAAACGTGGAGACATTTATAAGTTGTGGAATGGTTAAGTTTTTAAAAGTAAATCGATGTATTTTGCCTCTGTGACGAGAAAATTTCCATCCAATGAAACTGCTATCGACATCAAACCATCGCGTCGAACGTGTACAAGTTGTAGCCTGTAGAAAAACATTGGTGGCTTGACGATCTAATAGATAATTTTGCATTCATCCATTAGAGATGGAGCCAATGCCAAGGAGGTGGCGCTAATGACAGGAGGTGGCGTCTTGGCACATTTTAAGTTATTATAATTTTTGTTGCCGACCATACACTTTGTGTGTGGTATCCCAGGTTGAGTTTTCGATATGTGTTTCTTAACTCGATCATAGTAAAATATAATTAAAAGCAGTCTAGATTATTATGAAGAAACATTTGATGCAAAGAGATTTGGAAGAATTCTGTTTTTGAATATACTATAAAACTGGAAAGTAACTTGAGTATTATACAAATTTTAACGATTAACGACCGAACTACTTGTTTCCTATTTTTGGAGATGTTAGTGGGAACAATCCACGTATTTATACTTCATTAAGATTCGTTGACGTATGTGTTTTATTAAATTAAGCATTTGGAATAGGGTACAAATCTAATCGTTCCAAGCAGAAGTACCGTAACAATTAAACAGTATTTCGTTTACTATCTTACTGTAAAAACACATTTGCTGTAGCAGAAATGTTTTTAGAATGTGGGGAATTTAAGTATTGGATTTATTGAGTTGTACATATTTTGGATTTACATCGTGCAATAGGTTTTATGCAGGTTGCTAAATTAATTGAGTTGGTGACTTATATATTTACAGATTTTAATCTTGGTCTTTGATAGAATAAAAACGAACAGTATCTATCATATGTAAGTCATGTGGTGATTTATATATCGTGCATTGGCGCCATCTCATGCCATAAGCGCCACCTGCTTGGCATTTGCTCAATCTCTTTTGGAAAAATACAAAAGTATCTGTTAAATCTGCAACAAGACAATGTGTTGGTGCATGTAGCAACTAGTATATGTTTAAAGCAATCGTTTTATGTCGTTAGCGAATTAATCGGTTGGAATTTGCTCGCCACACAGACGAAATTCCTCGATTTGCTTTTTAAACAAAAACTCCGCCATGCCTCAACTTTTAAAGGTCGTTTCATTATGGATTGTGATTGTATGTTTCTGTACATTTGTAGATAAATTATTCTGCGCTGAATCGCACTACATTGCCCAATTTTTAAAATAATGCGAAATATGTTGAAATTAACATATAAGACCTACTCACCCTGTTGAATTATTCCTGAAATTTTATAACATCCGGTCCTTAGCGCCACCTCGGAAGTTGCATGGGCTCAGTTTTTAATGCATCGTAAAAAAAGAGGTGGTTGGCGGCAGTGATTTACGGACGTGTATAAGGAATACTGATTAGTTTCGTTTTAACTTTATTTTTCGAAATATTCGTTGAGTTTGAGTATTGATGGGCTTTTAAGTAACACAGACGCTATAGAATAGATGTTTGACGAAATCTTACAAGAAGTTGCATTGATATATATACAATTCAAATGATATGGAAAATATGAAAACCGATCTTGTTGCGTAATAATATTTAACCGATATTGGTAAATATACTGTCATTGATCTACATCACGTGCTATTAAACTTTCAAAAAACGACACATTTAATTCATAGTCCTATTAACTTGTAAATTTAATTTTTGAAAAAAACAACTTGAATACCATAGCTGACTATGGCAAGGCAGGTAATAAATAATAAGGTCACGCGAGGTGATATCCCCTACGTTTGTGAGGGCGAGCTAGGCAATCCACAAGGACAGCTGATCATAGAAAGCATATTCGATGGCGATTTCCGTGCGTTTCTCACCCTATACAACAAAAAAATAACTCAATATGATTTTTTTTTAAAAGACAAACTGACTTCGAAATCTCGTGGAAACTATCACACATCGCCATGTGCCTTCCACAATACATAATAAACTTCAAACGAATTCGTTGTTCATTTAAACCGTCGTCGAACATTTTAAACGGCGATGTAAAATCATCCTATGAAGCGAATATAAAGGTGGTACCAGGTAAAACATTTGTTGAAATTGTGCAATTCAGGGATACCTCAATTGGACCAAGCCTTGTATAGTTTTTACCAAAGCCCAAAATTTCGCAACAAATCAATGGAATGGAACGAAATTAAAACTTCATCAGTAGGTCATGTGTGTAGAGTCACATACCAAAACTCAGCTCAATATATGTAAGGGTTGCGTAAAAAACATCCGGAAAATGGTAAATATTCTACTTTTTCTATAGTCTCCGTGCCTTTTACTTTCTATTGAAAGAAGCTCCTAGCTTGGATTATATCTCTTTAAAAACTATTACTTCCCTCGTCAAAAATAGACCTTGCACATGCCAAAATAAAAATAAAAATAAAGCTTACTACTTCCCTTAGCAAAAATTTGGATCAGTCAAAGGCTTGTATCTTTGTAAAAAATCAACGGATCGTAGCACATTTAACACTTCGCCAGTAGCTTATGTATGTAGACTCACATACCAAAATTTTGCTCAATGTCTGAAAGCATTGCGTAAACCCCTTCGAAAAACGGTTATTATAGACACATTTCTAAGCCTAAGGCTCATAAATTCACCAAAAAGCAATGGACCGGAAAGAATTGCACACTTCATCTAAAGGTCATGTAGGTCATGTAGAACCACAAACCAAAAATTGGCTCAATATCTTAGCGTTGCGTAGAAAACCTCCGTAAAAAAGTTATTATATTGAACATTTCTAAGTCTAAGGCCCATAATTTCGCCAAAATTCAATAGACCAGAACGAATTTCACACTTCATCTGTAGGTCATGTAGTTAGACCAACATACCAAAAATCAGCTCAATATCTGAGATCGCTGCGTAAATAACCTCCGGAAATCGGTTATTATAGAGAAAAGCTTTTTACTTCCCTTGCCAAAAAATTAGATCAGTCAAAGGCCCGTATCTTCGTCAAAATCAAAGGACCAAAACGATTTTTACACTTCATCTGTTGGTCATGTAGGTAGGCACACATGCCAAATATCACCTCAATATCTTAGAGCGTTGCGTAAAAAAACTCCGGAAAACAGACTGCCGGAAGGACGAAAAGACGGACATACAGTGCGACTGCTATATGTCACCCTGGGGGAATACAGAAGTATTAGTAGATAAATCGAAAGAATGATCAGTATTTTTTATAAAAAAGCAACAACATAATTAGCTGTTTTGAATAAATTACACTTCAAAATAAGCATTTCGAGACCAAGAGTAGGTCAGCATGATTGTCACGCTGCGATTTGTTTCGAAATAAAAGGAGTGTACATGTAGTTATCATTAAGATCAATAAATAAAATACTTTAAATTCTGCTTAAAAAGTATTGCTTTTTATGAATAACGTGATTTGTGGTTTTGGCCCAATTGCTAATTGTTCATCGTTTTCTTAACGGAACGTGTAGAATGATAAGCGAAATTGAATTTTGACCAGGTAAAATCTACCTTTCAATATCTAACTGTCGTGTAGTTCATTTGTTGACACAAGACGGACGATACAGTGTATGGATATCATGACATATTACTCTCTGTATTCACTGCGGCCATTCATACGTGTTTTATGCATTGTACGTATAAGTATAATATTAGCATAACTCCGTCACACATAACATTCAATCCGCATAATCACTGACAGTGTCACCTTGATCTTAGGATATATCTTTGATGGCATATGAGATCGGTGCCAGGTTTTCTTCCTGTTCATCACTCTGCTATAAAGAGCATGCCTCTGTCAAAAAGGCCAAGACTGAAAATTAAAATATTTAAATACTGTTGAACACGGCAAAACAAATCAACTTAAGAAACAGTACAAGCAAGCGTTTCTGAAAGAATATAACTTGTGACAAGCTTACAGCATTACAAATGTAGTGAAAGCAGTTGAATTAAAAGTAATCGATTATTCTCTAATCGACTGATTTATGGAAAATAATTTAAGTTATATTAGTTCAATCAATGAATAAAAACTAGTTATATGCTTCATTTAATAGTTGATGTCATTTTGCCATTAAAGGTATGTTGTCAACATCGAATTTCAAATCTAAAGATGAAATATGATTGGGAGGAAACCGCAGAACTCAGTTGTATGCATCGGAAAACTTGGATTACGTACGAATTATGCAATGAAACTTCTGATCCAATTTAAATAAGCAATAGTGTTGCAGTCAAGTTCCAGACGTACTCGTTGCTCTTGTGCTCCATGTAGAAGATGCTGAGCTGTCTCATCGTATGAGTTAAAAGGCCTAAATCCTTCCTTCTTGTGTCCGCGTGAAGCGTCCATGTCTCGCAGCCGAACAGTAGGATGGAGACAACGAGGTACTTGTAGAGCATGTAATTGGTGGGGAAGCTGATGACGCTGCTTGTCCACAACCTTCTCCGTCGGCCCATCGCTGCGGTCGCCATTGCAATTCTTATTCTGACATTTACGGTAATTGTACCATCCTTGGATAGGGTTTCTCGCATGTTAGGAAGCTGGTCACTTCTTCCAGCTTCTCGCCTTTCACAGGGATGTCTGTACTGGTGTGGTTCGTGCTGTTCACTGTGATCTTCGACTTCCCCGTGCTGGCATACACATGTGAAAAAGGACGGGGAGAGCAGATACTCGTGTTGGACATCCACTGTGTCGATGTTGAATTCTGTTATTCAGCATAGCATATGCTTTCATGTCACACGCGGTGGAAATCGTTCTGAAAGTCGATGAAGTTGTGTAAGAGCTCACGTTGGTGTTGCATTTGTTTCTATACGATGAATATGCACTTAAAGATCTGTTCCACCATGTTCCGCACAGCTCTGAATCCAGTGTGCTCTTCCGCCAGTAGTTCCTCTTCCTTACTTTTCAATCATTTGATGATGATTCGTTTCATGACTTTGTTGGGTGTACTGCTGACGCTGAGGGTGCGCTAATTCTCGCATAGCCGTTTTTCGGTAGAAGGATGATCAGAGACTCGGTCCTTTTCTTTGGCCTCTCCCTCTCCTCCATGATCATCTGGTATAGTCTTTGGCTGACTGGTCTTCATGAGAGCCTTGATGGTTATATAGACTTCTTACTGCTTTTTGTGATCATCTCTTTGTCAATGTTGATATATTTTAAATCCATTCCGCATTGGCCACTTTCATCTTCTTCCTCACCTGCTTGTTCAACCAATCAAAGACTTCGATTATTATGTCATTTTCAAAATCATCCAAAACATTAATATTATACAATTGCAACCCTTACACTGTAAATTATTGCATTGAAGGGAGCATATAAATACAACAGATTATACTAAGGCAAAGGACTTTTAAGACTTCTTCAAACCAGAGCTGAGAAATGCTAGATTCATCAAACCCGTACTGGACAAAATGACGTATGTTTTTGCCGGAGCATTCAGTGCATTTTAGGAGTTGAGGACAAGCTTTGTTTTACCGGAGAGTCTGTCATGTGGAGTCTGACAGAATTGCCATGACAGTCACAAGGGTAACTAGATGCAGGGGCTTTTCAATGAAATATTTCCGCACCTTTAATTCAATCAAACGTATAGTTAATCAGATTTTCACTCAGGAATCATTAAAAAACGAAAAACTTAAAATGACTAAGTATTGATTAATAGTTTTGTCAGCGTTTCTATAAACAATAAGTGTTGGAAACAACAATTTGTCAAGTTTTAGGTCTAATACCGCAACTTTACTTGTATAATGCAAATGTTATTCTGATTACAGTGTTTTGAACAATCTATACATAATGTGATTGCATTTAATATTACGTTTATTTATTTTTTTAACGGGCGATGTAGTGTTTACATTTAAAAAGACCAGTTTCATCTTTTTCCAAATTGTTCATTTGATTTCAAGAGAATCATGCTGTTCTAGTGCCTCCTTAAGTGGACATTCTCAAAAAAGTCATGACGTCATCCGACCTGGCGTGGTTTACTCCGGTTGATGCAAAAAAACACAGGAGATCCTTGACATATATCACTCCACTATTTACCGTTTCAACACCTTTTGGAAAACTCTCTTCACCAAAAATATTACCATTAAACTTATGTTATAGACCATTATAATAAAGGTCACATTATTTGTCTTCAAATGATGTTTACATTCCACGTGTACTGAAAAGTGTTAGTTTCAAAACAGAACGACAAACTTTTTTTGATTGTAAATTATATAGCTGATTCATACACTTTTTAATTTGTAGTTGCTCGTATAAAGGATTACTTTCGCAGGAATATGTTCTAGGGTACATGTGAGAAATTAACGATGACATACACTTTACAAAATGTGTAAAATAGATATATCTGCATTTTTTTATTGATAAATTTTATATGGCTTTTCAAAAAACGTTTTTATTTACACAAAAGTATTGTGACGAATACAAACACACGCATTGATAAGTAAAACAAAATCACACGAATCTGCAAATCGCGTTAACATAACATATAATGTAAACGCGCGTGATTTGTTTTGGTGTGTTAATACTCTGGGTATGTTCAAATATATACCGCAAAAGTTCTGGTAAGAGAAAAATTAAATCATATTTGCACGTTTACCTACGGATCGACAGGGGCGTAGCTGGGTTGATTTTCAGCGTACGCAAACGGCATGCTAGGGGGTTAGGGGGCATGCTCCCCCGGATTTTTTTTATCTCTACGAAGCCGTACGTTCATTCTAGAGAGGTTTCAGACAATATTATAGTGCAAAATATGGCGTGATAAACTCGGATATGATGTCGTTTATCTTCGATTTTAAAACATGTTATTTTCCTTTAAGATTTATATTCTAGAATTATGTCGGGGTATATCATTTAATGTATGTCTAAATAAAACCATGATATGGTATGGTATAAAATAGGACATAACACTTTTGGATAAAAGTAACTAAAGCTTAATTCGTATTGTTAAAACACAAATAAAAAAAAAAGACAAAATAAAGATAAATATCAAACTTTTAGTTAGATAGCAACTATGTCTATCATATTTACTCAATAACTCTAGTCACTTACATCTCGTCTTGTATTCTCTACATATAGCAAAATACTTTAAAAAACAATACACGTAAACTGTATACATTCTTATTAATGCAAGGTCTCTTGTATTACATGCATTACATTACACGCGAAATAAAAGGGCCAAACGGCGCGCATTTCGTCTGGCAAAAACGTCAACGACCTCTTCTAGATCGATCTCTCGCTCTCGGTGTATATTCAACAGGGCAAGACCGGGCATGCGCTCCGTTCCCATGGTGCTGCAGAGGTATGTCTTCACCCTTTTCATTGTAGGAAAAAGACCTCTCCGCTGTTGCTGTCGATACTGGCATGCAGTGCAGAACGAGAAGACATCTTCGAACATTGGGGTTTTCGGTTGCGGTGGTAAGCGCCGACTCGATGGGTTTGAATGGCTCAGGAGATGAACTCTGCCACTTCGCCTCTACCTTCTACACTCCCTGGCGAATGTAATATCGTCAACCTCAAGGTCCGGCTTGAACTCGGTGAAAATCTCTAGAACAAGATCGTCTGCTAATTCGCTCAACTTCAATATTAAAAAAACGTGTCGCGTCATTGCATCGAGATATACATACGGCATATTGCATAAAACTATAACAAAAGCGTTTATATAATCTGTGCCTCCTGATTGGGAAGAACACTTAATGTTCGGATTTATATATTGACTAATGGCATCGCAGTATTTTTCAAAATTGTCCCACGATTTAGTTTATTAAAGCATATCACTGTATCGTCAAAACATAAATCCGAAAACATTAAATAGATTAATAATTGACCGTTTAAACGCATGTGTATTATTATTATTATTATTATTATTATTATTATTATTATTATTATTATTTTATGATTATTATTTTATTATTATTATTATTATTATTATTATTATTATTATTATTAACATTCATGAATAATTTATTTGACAAACGTAGATC
This sequence comes from Dreissena polymorpha, assembly GCF_020536995.1. Lineage (NCBI taxonomy): Eukaryota > Metazoa > Mollusca > Bivalvia > Myida > Dreissenidae > Dreissena > Dreissena polymorpha. Next base: position 49,262,535 of record NC_068368.1, on the reverse strand, counting down.
TATCTCTCATTGTCTGTAAATTTCTGATTATGCAAGTTATAGTAACGCGTTTCTGATGGTTTAAACCTTTGCCGGAACATAGCAATTATATTTGAAACTGTCATACCTCAGTATTTTACAAAATTATCATAATTTGGAAAAGATTTTAAATTTTATGAATTTGCATGCACATAGGACACTAAGGTTTAACCTACCTAACAGGGAACTTATACAAATGAAAATTGATCCGGTCAGCAGTCAACAATTTTATTTTATCTGTACTGGATGTTGGCTGGTCTGATTTTCCGTCGAAAACATCTCTGTACGGGGGCGACATCAAATTAGCAGCCATTCTTAAACTCACCCGCTTCGTAAACAATCCGTTCGGATACAGTGTAGAAAACAACGTTAAATCTCAGTCGATAATAATGTTATGTGTAGTCAACACCAAAAGAAACGTGACCTCGCAAATGGTAAATCATGCGTATTCTATGAAGTCGAAAAAAACACTTTAAGACAGTTTTCGATATGAAAACACATCTCTCGCATAGAAAATATGCCTTACCCGGGTAAGGCATCACATTTAATTGCATTTTTCGTTCACTTTAATTTTGCATTTTGTCCAATCAGCGTACGCACGTGCGTATTTGCGTTTGCCCAGCTACGCCCCTGTCATTGCCACGTGTTTAAACGCCTTCAAACAAAACGGATGTCAAATGCCTAAGTGCTTTTTTATACGAATAATAATAATTAATCATAAATGCACTACTTATGTTAAATTACCTTGTCGGAGTATTTTTTAATCATGTTAACATCCATTAATCAATTAATGGATAAATGGGTGGATGTATGGATGGATAGGTGGATGGATGGATGGAAACGATGATTTTGCATGAGTGTTCTCCCTTTGAGTTCACCTGCTTAGAAGTTACAAAGAGACACGCCAGCACCTCGCCTTGCGTTTGCGATTTTTTCCACACTTTACAGAGTTCGTTTACGACTGTTTTACTTGAAATATACTTTTAAAACTATCATCGTGTAATACAAGAATGTTTATTTGAGTTATCAGTTCATTTACTATTGCCCCTACTTAATTTTTTGCGGGTATTTGCAGCATTCTAAAGATCGAATCGGACCACGCGATTTTCTGTTTACTAGAAACTATCGAATATCGGCATGAGACTGCTGATCTGTTGAAACTCAAGACGCTTTTCATCTTTGATTTAACTGGTATTTTTCAGGACAGAAATCCCACCATGTCACAGAAGTGGCCTGCAGATTCTGTGAAAGAAATGGGACCAGGTAAACTATCTTTCTTCACCATTGCCAAGTTGGTTAATTTATGTTATGCAATATCATTCCGAATATGTTCTCTTGAAAGGCTTAACTTGCAGGCTTCACTTTTTTATCCTAGATGAATCATCTTTAGAACCTCTAAGCAATTAGGAAAATATAGGAAAGAGAATATTTCTAGCATTACTGGTTACAGTCTCATTTATAAACAGGTGCTGTTATATTATGCATTGTATTGCTGTATCCTCCGGTAACCACGTTTGGAGCGATTCAGGAAAAAATAACAGATTTTCTGAATTAGTGCAAACAATGCAGCAATAAACCATGTACCTTCAAAGATTCTAACATAGTCATTAAACAGCTTGCAACCACTTTCCGAATCGTTCGCTTTGTCGCAATTGAAGTGAAAAATCCTGAGCTCCAATGGGGCATTGAACCTGCGACCTCTGGGGTGAAGGTCAGACACTGACCTCATCGCTAAAGAGCTAGCCCGGAGATGACCATATATCTTTACATTTATTTCCTGTTAAATCCATTTTAAAAGTGTTTATTTACAGTGCATTTTACCACATAAACCCAATAATTCCATAACATCCACAATAACATCCACTACGCGCATGTTAACCTCGTATCAGTGCGTCATCACAAAAAGGGAGAGTGCTCAATTGCAATTGGCATTAGCAAACTGTTAACAGATTAGATATAATAAACATCCATTTGGAAGGGGTATTCCCACAAAAATCGGCCTGACGTGATGTGCACACACTGCTCTTATGCTAGAATCAACGATAATTGCATGCAACTTTAAAAAAAAAAATACGAGAAAGCAAAAGTAATTGTTGCAAAGTGTTGTGTTACCACTACAGTAGTGCTTTTTTCAGCCTCACAATTCAATTTATGTGGAAATTTAATAAGAAGAACCAATAAAATGAATCTGAATATGGATAAATTTGGATTATTTTACTTCAAGTAAGATTAAAAAATTCAATTATACCTGTATTCTACATTTTAGTTGTGAATGTTTTTATTTTCAAGCGTAGTAATGTTATTATTTAAATACTGGGAGCGCAAGCGTGTGCCATTATCATAAGAGCCTCGTTCTTAATGTAAAGGAAATGATCAGTATCAGGAGAAGCGCGATATGAGGGAATCATACAATATCTCAATTGTTGTACCCCTATTCTGAGATTCTCCTTTTAGATCATTTTCGTCAAAGGAGATTATCACATAAAATGTTGCATTTAATATACGTCATTTGTAGGCAATGCAATAACTAAAACTGCATTTGACATGTGAGCAGCAATTGCAAGCTACGCACAATCTTCGAAAAAGACCGTCAGACCTTAGACACTGCCAATATAATTAAGTGAAGTCATGAAAAATTTTCCAAAAAGCTGGTCCTCTAGCAATGCAACAATCAACATTATCTATTTAGTTTACAAGATTCAGAGGGGGTAATCACGTGATAGTGAAGATGTAGACGTTCATACCCAGACGGTTATTTTTCGCAGTTTTATACCCTTTATTAATTCTTTTTATTTTTTAAATGACGCTCACTTTCCAGCCATATCAGTAGAAAGGTGATTAGCGTTTATTTCGTATTTAAATTCGCTTTTTATCTCAACTTTACTCCCTGCAAATTTTCTTAGTGGAGCCCTAATTAGGTCATCCTGCTAAGAAATTTCCCACTGAGTAAAGTCGAGATATAGAGCGAATATTACTATGAAATAAAAGCCAGTAATTTTCTTCCTAATATGGCTTGAAAGTGAGCGGAATACAAAAAAATAATACAAGTAAAACAGGGTATAAAACGACGAAAAATACCTGTCTATGCATGGATGCGCCATCTTGTTTGTCACTATGTGCATTATTTTTTCTTGCTCTGGGGGGGGGGGGGGGGGGGCGAAATTTGGCTGCATTCTTGATCTCAAAGTAGCCTGTTTTTGCTTTAATATATTCTGGAACCTAAAGAGTTTAATTGAGCTTTAATAATGCAAAGTTGGATAACACTGGCGTGCATTTTGCCAGAATTATGTGCCCTTTTTATGCTTAGAAAATTGAACATTTTGGTTAAGTTTTGTGTTTAGGTCCATTTTATTCCTTAAGTATCAAAGCTATTGCTTTCATTCTTGCAACACTTACTAACTATCATAAGGGGACTGTGCAGGCAAAGTCGCCATCTTGTTTGTCACTATGTGCATTATTTTTTCTTGCTCTGTGGAGGGGGGGGGGGGCCGAAATTTGGCTGCATTCTTGATCTCAAAGTAGCCTGTTTTTGCTTTAATATATTCTGGCACCTAAAGAGTTTAATTGAGTTTTAATAATGAATGAAATTTCAAAACACAATTGAGACATTTGATGATTTTTAGCTCATCTATTGTTTGAAAAAAAAAAGAGCTATTTTCATCACCTTGGCGTCGGCGTCCTTTTAAGTTTTGCGTTTAGGTCCACTTTTCTCATAAAGTATCCATGCCATACTTAGAAAATTGAAAATTTTGGTTAAGTTTTGTGTTTTGGTCCATTTTATTCCTTAAGTATTAAAGCTATTGCTTTCATACTTGCAACACTTACTAACTAACTATCATAAGGGGACTGTGCAGGCAAAGTTATGTAACTCTGACTGGCATTTCGACAGAATTATGTGCCCTTTTTATACTTAGAAAATTGAAAATTTGGTTAAGTTTTGTGTTTAGGTCCACTTTATTCCTTAAGTATCAAAGCTATTAGTGCTGCAACAATATACCTGTATATCGGTATATATCGCAATACGCAATCCGCATATTGTATTGCGATACGATTTTCATCATACCGGTACAAACATTTTACAAAAATGTATTCACATTTCCATCTAGAAAAGCCATCCGAAATAATGATATCAAGGTAAACAAAACAAAGCGGTGTAAATAAATTTTTACGTAAAAATAGCATTCTAAAAAGTGTATTATACGGAGTAGCGTTGTTACATGGGAGCATTTGTTCGATGCTTTTGAACAGATTATCGTTGAATTAACTGTTTCGTTCAATTCTGAATTGAGCATTATTAAATTTGTAATCCGAATTTTGGAAACATGTTTCCAAATTTTAATGCTAACGCGACAATACAAAATTCTAGCGTCAAATAAAAAGTGCTTTATCTTTGTCTCAATAAAAAGCGCGCGAAAATTATGCAGACATGTAGAACGTCGCATGGAAAGTATGGGTGTATTTTGTGTTTTATAAAAGCGGGAACATCACATTAGGCGATTTACTTGTGTTCAGTGGGAAAAAAACGCCCCTGTCGGACGTGTTTTCATCACATCTTTAAATAGTAACAAATGCCAAAATGTATTTGATACTTAAGATAATATGCAAAAGTTTGTGTTTCTTGTAATTCTTGAGCACATGTATAGTAAATATTTAACAGAATTTGCTATAAAACTGGAATGTACAGGATTATCGGGTAATTGGCAAGTTATAATTCTGGTACAAGTTAGCAATATATTGCGATATATTGCAATACGGGTTTTTGAACTGACAATATATTGCAATACGGTTTTTGGCGTATTGTTGCAGCACTAAAAGCTATTGCTTTCATACTTGCAACACTTACTAACTATCATAAGGGGACTTTGCAGGCAAAGTAATGTAACTCTGACTGGCATTTTGACGGAGTTATGAGCCCTTTATACTCAGAAAATTGAAAATTTTGTTAAGTTTTGTGTTTTGGTCCACTTTTCCCCTAAAGTATCATAGATATTGCTTTCATACTTGGAACACTCGCAAGCTATCATAAGGGGACAGTAAAGGACAAGTTGCATAACTCTGGTTGTCATTTGTACAGACTTATGGCCCTTTTTTGACTTAGTAACTTTGAATATATGGTTAAATTTTGTGTTTAGATCCACTTTACTTCAAAAGTATCAATGCTATTGCTTTCAAACTTCAAATACTTTCATGCTATCATTAGGGAACTGTACCTGGCAAGTTGAATTTTACCTTGACCTTTGAATGACCTTGACTCTCAAGGTCAAATTATTAAATTTTGTTAAAATTGCCATAACTTCTTTATTTATGATTAGATTTGTGACAAAACAATACTTACCTGACGTACCACAATAGACTCCACTCAAACCATCCCCCCCCCGAATCCCCCCTCCCAATTTTTTTTTTTAAAGATCACTTAATAAATGACCACCACACCCTCACAATTTACCCCGCCCCAACCCCCCCCCCACCCCAAAAAAAAAATAATTTTTTTTTTAAACATGTTTTTTTTTCATTATTTTTTTCATTTTTGGAAGATAATGTAATAAATGACCACACCCTCACATTCTATACACTATACACTCCACCCCTATCTCCTTTGTGATTGAAATTGAGATAGGTCCCTTCACCTTTAAAAAGAAAATAGATGAGCGGTCTGCAACCACAAGGCGGTGCTCTTGTTTATGTCTGTGCTACAAATTAATTCAAAACTAATTTACACAATGGATTTTTCCGTAATAATAGGCCGATTCTAGTACGGCACCCTAGCAACCCCTTTTTTGTTCATATCTTTCTTATCAACTATTAATCATTTGATTAAGATGGTTTCTCCTACAGAAGATGTGTCTCTCAGGGAAGGGGGGGGGGTTTGCTACAGAATATGTGTTCCCCATTTATGTCTAACAATCTATCACTGATCTTGCAGATGATGTCACCAAGCCCGCCATTCGTAATGCGGTTTGGAAGTACATTGAAGAGAATGACATGGCTGATTTTCCTAGGCCAGTCAATAGAAGGATACCCAATGTCAAGGTCAGTAATGACAACATGAGCCTGATTAGCCTTTGTGGACTGCACAGGCTAATCGGGGACATTTTACACATGTGCATTAAGTGCAATTTTCTCAGAGCGAGTCTTAAATAACTAGGATTTCAACTCTACAAAGTAATTTAGTCTATTTATTGAGTTTTATTAAGCAATATCGCCTAATACGAACGGAGAAAGCTATATGCCTAATGTACTTTTTTTTTTTATAGAATATATGTTGTTGTTTTTTTCTGTCTAATTACTTTCTTATACTCAATAACTTGAACTTGTATTTTGACATTCCTTGTTTTACAAAATGAGTTTTGGTAAGTAACTTTTAACTGATTTGAAAGTTTGAGCTGGTCTATCTTGCTAGGGTAAACAATCAACACAAGAAAGACCAGAAGTAAAATATTTTTGTTTTTGACTACAGGGTGCTGCCACTGCGGCAGAACTTATCCCTACCATGCAGGAATTCAAGACAGCACAGGTTGTCAAGATTAACCCAGACAAGCCTCAAGAGCAGGCCCGATTCTTGACCCTCGATGTAAGTCACACAATCAATTTTTAGCGAGGCTGTTTTCGGAGAAAACCCGAGCTATTGTCATAGCCAGCTTGACATCCGCCGTAGGCGTCGTGCTCAAACCTTAACATTGGCCAGTACTTTTTAAATATTGAAGATAGCACCTTGATATTTGGCATGCATGTGTATCTCATGGAGCTGCACATTTTGAGTGGTAAAATTTCATGGTGAACATCATCCTTCAAGGTCTAGGATCGAAAAAACAAAGTCAAGGGAATTAATAAGCTTTAAATGGACATAGTTATCTGACCTGCCCATGTATATATTTTTGTTAAATAAATCAAAGCGGCGCAGTAGGCAGCATTTTGTTTCTGACAAACACATTTTGGTAAATGGTCAAGGCCATCCTTTATGGTCTATGGCAAAAAAATACAGATTTAAGGGAAGTAATAAGCTTTAAAAAGGGAGAAAATTATTCAATATCATAGCCACTTGATATATTTGGCATGCATGTGTATCTCATGGAGATGCACATTTTGAGTAGTGAATCCACAGTCAGGGTAGTGGCTTTTAATTATTTGCTACAAAAAATAGAGATTTGTTACAAACAATTATTTTCAAGGGAAGTAATTTATATAAATATAAATCTCATAATATATATTTCCTTACCAAGAATTGAAGTTCTTTTCACAGTTACTGTACAGATTTATTATTTTGATTATTTATAACCCAAATGATTGATTTGTCAATTTTTTTTTTAATGATATAATTATAATTTCTTTGATGTGCATTACATACCTGTGGACTTATGTCCATAGATACATGATCAACTCTGGCTATGATCTGTTTTAAACCACAGGCCTTGGTTGTCAGTGATGTCTGACATGGTCATAATTGACTGTGAGACCCTCCCCACCCCTCCCCTCCAGTTGGATTGGACAAAATTCAAGGGAAGTAATAACCTTTAAAGGGAGATGATTTCTATACCTGCCAAATGATAAATAGAAATGTTATTTCAATGCTGCACAGTAGGGGGCATTGTGTTTCTGACAAACAATCTCTTGTTGGGTCACTAGGTCAAAGGTCAAGGTCACTGTAACATCTTAAAAAAAAAATCTGACAAGCTTTCGCAGCTGAGCGTGGCATCCGTTATGCGGTGCTCTTGTTGTAACATTATTTTGAAAGAGTTTAATATAAATGGACCAGAAGTATGAAATAATAGTTATAATATTACTTGAAAAATATTGTACATTTTTTGTTACATTTAAGTTGTTTATAATTTTTGTAACTATTCATTTTGTTGGCAATTTTCTGGAGATTTTTCAGTGTTATTTTGCATTTAAATTTGGGACTGTATTAGGACCCATTCTTTATAGATACAAGTATATATTTTTATGCCCCCCTTCGAAGAAGAGGGGGTATATTGCTTTGCTCATGTCGGTCGGTCGGTAGGTCGGTCGGTCCGTCTACCAGATGGTTGTCAGACGATAACTCAAGAACGCTTAGGCCTAGGATCATGAAACTTCATAGGTACATTGATCATGACTCGCAGATGACCCCTATTGATTTTGAGGTCACTAGGTCAAAGGTCAAGGTCACGGTGACCTGAAATAGTAAAATGGTTTCCGGATGATAACTCAAGAACGTATACGCCTAGGATCATGAAACTTCATGGGTAGATTGATCATGACTCGCAGATGACCCCTATTGAATTTGAGGTCACTAGGTCAAAGGTCAAGGTCACGGTGATTCGAAATAGTAAAATGGTTTCCGGATGATAACTCAAGAACGCATACGCCTAGGATCATGAAACTTCATGTGTAGATTGATCATGACTCGCAGATGATCCCTATTGATTTTCAGGTCACTAGGTCAAAGGTCAAGGTCACGGTGACCCGAAATAGTAAAATGGTTTCCGGATGATAACTCAAGAACGCATACGCCTAGGATCAGGGTTGGCATATTGACCGGTCAATTGAGTATTGACCGGGCCGGCGGTCAATACCCGGTTAAAACCGGTCATTACTGGTCAATACCGGTCATTACTGGTCAATACTGGTCGATTGAAAATTGTAGCATGTAAACATCACAAAGGAGCTATTTTATATTAAATAAATAATTATTCTGTAATTGATAAACTTTGTTTGAGTCATTTATTGTAAAAAAAATCTTTAAAGTTGTAAAAAATTAAATCTTTATTATTTATGGAAATGGCCTTAAATATATAAGGACTCAGGCAATATCTTTATCTCGGTGTATCACATCTGTTACTAAAGTATTATTACTATTGTAGTTACCATAGTATTTCACTTTTCTATTGATATATCTATTTGATAAGCAGATGGACAAACAGAACTCTTGTGTTTTCTAGGGTCATAAATCTGGCCCCTAAGCCTTAATTGGTAATAAAATCCATGCAGTTTTATGTCTCTGCTATTGACAATGAAGCAAATCTGCCCTTAGGCTATTTCAGATCACTCACACAAAAGAAGATTACTTGCTATTTCATATTTAAAAGTTCAATTGGTATTCAAATGATTAAGCAATCAAAGTTCTTGATTTTGACAACAAAAATGTTTTCCAATTGTGGGTCTACTCTAGACTCTTCTTTTCAATTATTGTTTTCTTTTATTAATTATTTCTTATTATGTTTTTTATTTTTATATCAATGGAAAATATAAGAATTTTTCACTATTTTGTTTAAAAATTATTTAAAGAAATCTAGGCAAGAAAACATGATAAGTAAGGGTCGTGTCAAAAAGGTGCCATTTAAGGCCCTATTATCAATTTTGGGTGCCCCATCCTGTATAGGTGTCACTGAGAAGACTGTGGGGACAGTGGTGCATGAGGAACAACTCATACACAGTAATTGACAGGTTCTTGTTGAATAAAGCATAGAATTATCTGAGCATTCATAATTCATTAGAATTGAAAAAAAGTTTAATCGACCAGAAAAATCCAATGGACCAACTAGGACTAATTTTCAAAATTTCGAGAGATTGGCCAACAAATTGCATGAACAGGTATAAAATAGTGGGTATTAATAGCTTAAGACATTATTGGCAACATGTCTGTTTAATTTATATTATCAATATAGTTTAATTAGGCATGGATAATTAATTAAAATTGGGGGTAAAGTTCAATCGACCAGTATTGACCAGTAATGACCACTTCAGGAGTATTGACCAGGGCGGTTTTAACCGGTAAAAACCACTGGTTAAAACCGGGGGTGGTCGATTGGTGCCAACCCTGCCTAGGATCATGAAACTTTATGGGTAGATTGATCATGACTCGCAGATGACCCCTATTGATTTTCATGTCACTAGGTCAAAGGTCAAGGTCACGGTGACCCGAATATAGTAAAATGGTTTCCGGATTATAACTCAAGAACGCATACGCCTAGGATCATGAAACTTCATGGGTAGATTGATCATGACTCGCAGATGACCCCTATTTGATTTTCAAGAATAAAATTAGTCAGTGAAAACCAAGATTTGGTCAGGGAAAAGTCAGTGAAAAGTCGGGGAATTTTATTTCATCAGGTTGGTGGCAACCCTGATAAACTACATAGCAACTTCATATTTGGCTTACTGTGGGGCATTGTGTTTCTCAAAGAAATCTTGTTCGTAAATGGGACCTAAAAATGCCCAATTGAAGGTTTCCAAAAAATCTTTAAAAATGTCTCCACATTTAGTTTGTCATCAAGCTCTATAAGTTGAACCTTTTATTCTTAATTTTAAAGCATTTGTTAGCTAAAAGTTTTAACAACACTTTTATTTCCCAATTTAAGTCAAAACAACATGATTTTCTTTATCCAAAGGGACCCTGCCCCAATCCCAAAATGGTGAACAAAAACACTGTTTTTGACTGATGTTTTGGAAGAAATCTATATTTTTGCACTTGGGTAACAGCTCTATTTTGATAGTATTCATTAAAAGATTTTTTTTCTTCCCTACCCTTTTTTCAGAATATTTATTCCATCATTTTACATTTTATAAACTGTTTGGTCACATAGCATTAATTTTTTCATCTCACTTCATTAGGTATGGCTCCAGGTCAGATATTAGAAAAAAACCTTATGTTACCACTCTGAGGCAACATTAATGACTGTTGACTCAATCTGATATAAGAATTTCTCATAAATCTTGGATGGAATCCTGTACTTGTATCTCACTGGTGTATGCACCTTGCCCTGCAGGCTGGCAAGACCCTACTGGTGCCTACCCCACGACTGAGGACAGGGCTGTTCAACAAGATCACCCCTCCAGCAGGGGCCACCAAGGACATCCTGAGGATCTGTTCCACCTCACAGGTACACATGGGTCATATTCTGGGAAAACAGGGCTAAATGCATGCAGGTAAAGAATCGTCCCAGATTAGCCTGTGGGGTCTGCACAGGCTATTTGGGGACAACATTTTTTACCTCAACTGGGTTTTTGTTAAGAAGAAAAATACTTTAAAATTAAAATACCACAAAAGTAGAAAGTGTTGTCCTGTTGGGACTACACAGCCTTATCTGGGACAAAACTTTAAGCCCATGCATTAAGACCATTTTCCCAGAATGAGACTTATTTAAGCTTGAGTATCAGATTATTTATGTTTTCCTTTTTTTTATAAACCAGTCAATATACAGGCTCAGCTTGTTAATATTTGCCTTATGGTTTAGCAGCTTGTTTATGAGAACTTTATTACTTGCTTTTTTGTGTGAAATTGCATTAAGTTTTGTGTAATGCTCTTTTTTGGGGTAATAAATATCTTTTTCTTAAGAAATATGCAACATTAATATAATTAATGGATAGCTTTATAATTTAATGTTCATATTGACATGTATTTGTACCTTATCAATAATGCTGTACATAAAACTAAGAATATCTGTTAAGAGTTGAGCTTTTACCCTTTCCCACGTGTAAGCAACGAAAATTGCTATATGCAACCAGCATAAAACCCAAACAACCTGAGAGTAACTCGCACTCTGTTCCTGTCTTATGCTGGGTGCTGCTCTACAGTATCTTAGGGCTGGAAATGAAGCCTTTTAAACTTAAATCTATAAAGAAAGGTATTCAATTTAATTTTATTTTCTAAGTGACTACAAACGTGTCAAAAGGGGTATCCGAGTGGTAATTGGTTAATGCGTGTCATGTCTTTGTGTGCAGGGTGTTCGTGAGTACAGCACGACAATGAGTCTGGAGGACAAGTTCAAAGTAGACCTGGTCATCGTCGGATCTGTGGCCGTCTCTCGAGCAGGTAAACAAAGCTGCATGAATAGAGGCTTTTGTGTGAGTGAAACTGCTGTATGTGATGGGTTGAAATGTTGAGCCGATGCAACTGTTTTACCATCACCCTGTGGATTGTGTGCTCAGTTTGTTTTTGGTACCCCGGTAGGTGTAGTCATACCAAACTTAATTAAAAAAATAATTCATGATCAGAATTATTTAAGTCTGTAATCTAATAGCTTTACTTGAATTATCAGTCAGTAAAATTCAGTTATATCCTATTTTTTTAATACACTTTCATAAATTTTACTTTGTATTTATTAGTAAGTTTTATGAAAAGTTGCTTGTTCAAAATAATTTGGTAGAAGTCAGAAATTACTATGCATATACTTGGTCATATCCATTAATCCTTACAGAAATGTTTCTGCCATTATTTCCAACTGTCATTTAATATAACATCATAATTATAAACAAAGAATTTAGGTAAACTTCAGAAGAGTTTTTCTGCTTCAGTTTTACATATTGGGAATACTTGTAAATATAATGTGCAACATGAGTCAAGTATAGGCAATGACAGGAGAGCTGTATGCTGATGTCTGGTTGCTGTCTGTGCAGGTGTGCGTATCGGCAAGGGGGAAGGCTTTGCTGACCTGGAGTGGGCCATGATGTCCACAATCAAGGCCGTCAACCCAGACACGGTCGTCATCACATCTGTGCACGAGTGCCAGGTAATACCTCAATCTAGCTGATGTCACACTGTTAAAAAATTATATATCTATGTAATTGTATTTACAATCCGGCTTATATAGTAATGGCATGAAGATAGGCACAGCAATATGAATGAATCAAAGCATCAGGGCAAGTCAGGTTGACTGATTGTAAAAACTTTTTTCTGCCATACAATCAGTAGTGTTAATTTACATCGGAAAACTTGTGAGTAAATGAAATAATATTATGATAACATTAATTATTTATTTCCCATCGTATCTTACACATGTACATGGTTTAAGTTTGTGGTAATCAATGAGCTTTTAGAATGCAGTATCAATGTTGGCTTCTCTTGTCAGATCATTGATATCCCCGAGAGTCTGGCTGAAGACCATGACCTGTCCGTGGACTACATTGTGACCCCAAAGGAGATCATCAAGTGTAACAGGAAACGTAGCAAGCCCACCGGCATCATCTGGTCCAAGCTGGAACCCATCAAGGTAACATGCAGTTGCATTACTTGAAAACATGCAAGTCTGATATGTGCAGGTGAAATATTCCAAACATAATTGACCAGTCGCCAAATTATCGATCGCTCCGCCCACATAGTCACGTGGTCTAGTGATTAGAAAACTCCGACAAGCAGATCGCAATTATAGCGGATTACGTGAGGGAAATTCTATATTTGTAATGATGTATTATGCTCTTTTCTATAAAATAAATTATTAAAGCCGCACACTAACCTAAACTGCTCTGTAAAACGTTAATACAATCATAAAAACTTTAGAGAGAAATGGCGTAATCAAAATAAATGAGTTAACGGCAGACTGACTATCAGAAACGTTTCTTAAACATATTATATAGGGAGGTGATAAAAAATCCGTTGTAAAAAAGAGCATTTATTTCATATTGATTTTGAACTTGTATTGAACCGTCTGACTGTGAACCCGGTGGCTATTCATATATAATTTTGAAAATATTTTTATTAAATGCAAATGACATATCCATATCATGATGGGTTTTTTGTTTATTAAAAATGTTAAGATCTTTGTTTTATTGTGTTATTTTTAAAAAGACAACGATTTTTTTATTTGAATATAAATTAAATTTTGATTGTATCCATAATTTAATACAGGCCTAATTTCGTGGTTTCATTAACAGATAGTCTAATATGCATTTTATTTCATTTATGTTTAATGCGAACCTGTTACATTTCACTATCAAACAATGAAATGTTGGTATTACGGTGCTGTTCACGAACATTAGAATTGAATACATTTAGCATATTATGCATTTGCTAATTTATAACAAGATGGCCCTCAAATGTTAATTGCAATTTTCACATTTCTCCCCGTATCAATATATGTTGTATTAGAAATGTTGTTGTTGTATTATAAGCCGTACATTTTACACTTGAAGTCGCTTTAAGCTGGCTAAGCCGCGTTGAAATCACCTTTTTGTTGTTTTTACTTTAGTTAAAACAATATTTAAGTTAACAATTTATAATGATTTCCCTTGTTTATGATCAACAGAAAATAAATATATAATTGGAAATCATTTAAGTAATTAAATAGTTTTCTTTTCTTGTGTACAGTACCTATCAATGCCTTAATGTTCCTTCATTCTGAGATCCACGCAACATACTGTTATTTATTAATCATCGACAATTACGCTGAGATTAATAAGCACGTGTGGCAATTATTATGTTGCCCAAACTGCTTAATAATATTGTGCATCAAACGGTATAACACGTTTTATAGAACACACACCTGGTGTGGTTAAACTATTTATTGTGTTTGTTTTCTCATTACTGGTTCATATGTTCAAGAAATAAAGATAAAATAATAACCTTTTATAAAGTATGTATAGCACCTACAATTTTGAATAATGATCGAACAGTAATGATCATGCATTTGATATAAAATCTGTGTAAACTCTTAAAAATTACGTCCATTCCATATGTACAACACGCTTTGTTTGTCGGACAAAATGGCGGCCAGATAAGCGTTGCTGAGGGGTGTGCTAAAAATCGATATCTGATTGGCTGATCGACAAAATGTGGGCGGAGTTGGCGACTGGTCAATTGACCTTATGATGATATTTTATTGGTATAGCGGGTTCGCATCCAGAAATGGCGAATATTTGATGAACTTGTCGTGTTAAAACATTCTTTCACTGTCGACGGCACTGGAAAGCTTAAACCTGATTAGTTGCTGTTGTAAATACCATAGCATATCCTTAATAATGCAGCCTAATGGCAATATTGGTTTGCAAATGTCTCATCAGTTCTGTTTACCACATTATTTTCCATGATGAGAGTGTAACCGCTTGTTTTTTTCTGTTCAAATCAATTTACAGCCAGAAAAAAGCTCTCAAGCTAGTCTAAGTAAATCTGACAATCTTTGCAATCCTGGTTTCAGATAAACCAGTAAAGTTGGCTTACAGGCTATTTTGCTAATGATATGAGTCTCTGTTTGGAAAAAAACTTGGCTAAATGCATGTGCGTTTAGTATCAGCCAAGATTAGCCTGTGCAGTCTGCACAGACTAATCAGAGACAACACTTACAGCTTTTTCATTTAATGGAAGTCTGTTGAAAGTAAAAGTCCAGTTTAGGCTGAAAGTGTCCTCCTTGATTAGCCAGTGGGGACTGCACAGGCTTATCAGGGATGCTGCTTTTCTTGCATACATAAAGTCCAGTTTTCCCTGAACACAGCTCATTTCCCTGTAATCACAGCTCAAGAGGGTGCCAATCCTGCGCAGGCTGTGGCAGATGGAGAAGGACGCGGGCGTTAATGTGACCCTGAAGGACGGGGTCGAGTTCGACCTGGCCGAGGCAGAGCGCGAGGATGCTGAGAGGGAGGCTGAAAGGGAGGAGAGGCGCAAGCTGGAGGGGGGGAGACGACTCTGACAGGGGACGCAGGAGGTAGTATTAAGGCATAGTGGGGGGATTTTATGGCCAATTTGTTGGCATGATTTTGATTGAAGAGCAGTTTCTGTGATTTGGATTTCTGACACATTTTTTTATTATTTCTAACAAGCTTTCCAACTGACTATGAAATTATCCATCGGCGGAGGGATATTGTTTTGGCGTCTTTCCGTCCGTCCGTCTTTCCATCCGTCCGGAGCCATATCTTGGAAGTGCTTTGACGGATTTCATTGAAACTCTGTATGAGTATATATATGGATACTAGGATGATGCACGCCAAATGGCATTGTACACCATCTGTTAATAACGGAGTTATGGCCCTTTGTATCTTGAAAAAATGCTTTTTTGAGTGTCAAATATAACACTTTTGTGTCCAGAAGCATATTGGCGGGGGATATCAATTCAACAAATTTGCTTGTTGATACTAGAATTGGGTATAAGTGTACTGACGGGGCCCTGAAAAAAGTGATTTGCAAATTAAAAAAAAAAAATGTAAGAAACTGGTCTAGTTGTGATTTATATTGCACACAAAATTCGTAAGCATATTGTCCAAAATGTGGAGACAAATTAGGGACCAATATCAAATTCTCTAAGAATGATTCAAACGTCATTATCAGCAAGTTTATTAATACTGTTTTTAGAGTCTATTATTTCTACACCTTTTTATGATGTTGGCAAATAATGGCTGTGGTAATCTTTATTTTGATTTCGATTGAAACTGAATAGTCATTAAATGTAACTGTGATGCTGTTTAAATGTGACACCATTTATTACAGACTTGCCCATAAAAAAGCTAGAAACTTGTATTAATACTAATAACAATTCCCAGTGTGCATGTTACACAATACTATTGCAATGTCCTGCCTATGTGCAGGTACACCGGTTATCGTAGACGTTTCGGTGGGCGATTCGGTGGGCGAGGTCGAGGCAGGGGCCGAGGGCGTGGCCGCCCCACCAGTGGGGAAAGGGACCGCACTGAGTCCGAGGGCGGAGAGGGGACTGACGGCGAGAAGGGAGCCGGAGAGGGCAGTGGAGACAGGAAACCAAGACGCAGGTATGGGGATGTTATAGGAGGCGATGTAAATGAGCTGTTTCCAGACACAACATGTATTGGGAACATCAAGGAGTGCAGTGGCGACATAAGATTGATGAAATATTATTTTTAACCAGGTTTTCCGAAAGAAAAAACTGGTTAATAGATTGGCTAATGCGAGCGGGTGGGCGGGCGGAACAAGCTTGTCCGGGCCATAACTATGTCGTTCATTGTCAGATTTTAAAATCATTTGGCACATTTGTTCACCATCATTGGACGGTGTGTTGCACGAAAGAATTACGTCAATATATCCAAGGTCAAGGTCCCACGACTAAAAATAGATTTATTTTGAAACAAAGGAGGTTATTTATAAACAATCAGTTCAGTTTGAGTTGTCTGTCTTTATCAGACTTTCAATTTTAAATTGAAAACCTGGTTTTGTGACAATTTTGTCCCTTGTTTTTAAGTGCATCTATGGTGTTGTTTTAGCAAAGTAGAACCATTACTTATAGCAATATTTCACAAACCATGTGATAATAAATCACTACACAATAATAAAATATATAATCATACAAAAAGATTTTTATGCCCCCGGATCAAATGATTGGGGGTATATTGTTTTTGGCCTGTCTGTCTGTCTGTCATTGTATGTGTCTGTCATTGTACATGTATTTGTGTGTCTGTCCCAAAACTTTAACCATGGTCATAACTTTTGCAATGTTGATGATAGCAACTTGATATTTGGCATGCATGTGTATCTCATGGAGCTGCACATTTTGAGTGGTGAAAGGTCAAGGTCACCCTTCAAGGTAAAAGGTCAAATATATGGTTTCCAAGCGGCACAGTAGGGGGCATTGTGTTTTACTAACACAGCTCTTGTTCTAATTAATACAGGTTTTGTCATAGGTGTTCTATGACAAAACCTGTATTAACCCAGCGATTATTGAACAATTTTTAACCATGATGAGCGAACAATTATTAAAAAGGTGGAACTGAATGAAGCTTTTGTCAAATACATCGTTAACTGTTTTGTGTGCAAATGGCTTTCATGTTTGTTAAATGGTGAAGTAAAATATAAAATCAATTCATAAAATTATTATTATTATACATGTATTATTTTCAAATTTAAATCACTTCATATAGTTTATGATATTTACAAACCTGTCAATGTAGACCCAGGCGGTACAGGCGCCGCCCCAACTCTCAGCGCCAGTCCGAGGGGGAGGCTGATGGCGGTGGGGATGCCGGGGAGATAGAACGCAGCGAGCGGGGCCCAAGACGCGAAAGGGGACCGAGACGCGAGCGTGGGGAGAGAGGGGAAAGGGGCGAGAGAGGAGAAAGAGGTGAAAGAGGTGAGAGGGGCGAAGGTGGAGAGAGAGGTGAGAGTGATGGAGAAGGCAAGGAGAACAGGAGGCGACCACAGAGGAGGTTCCGTCCACGCAGGGGCCGCCAGCCTGCGCTGTTTGTTGGGGGCCTGCCCCGCTCCCTCAGGGTGAGCACCTTCAAGACAGAGGTGCGCGGCCGCGAGGTGGATCCCCTCCGTGTCATCTGGCACGGCGGCAATGGTCACGCCTTCCTGCAGTTCGAGAACAGTGACCTGATGGAGTCTGCCCTGACCGCCCTGGCGGACCTGAACATCAACGGCAAGAAGCTGCGCGTGGAGGAAGCCAAGGGCCGCAGCTCTCGTGAGAGGGATGGGGAGGCCGTTGAGGGGAGCCAGAAGGAACCGGCTAACATTGACTAGACAGCAAACACCATACCGGCCTCTAGTTGGAAGGTTGGGAGGCCCCATTCAGCCACTGTAGGCTGCTGTTGAATATATCATCCTTAGACATTCATGTGTTTTGCTGTAGTTAACTTGACTTCTTTTCAAGCCTATCATATGTAATGGCTTCAGGTTTCAGGGTTTCTTTAGCTGATTAATTCAAACTTGTGATTGCTGAATGACAGTCAGTGTTTTGTCTGCAAACCGTTCATGTTTGATGATTATGACATGTACCCTCCCCCCTATTATTTTCTGCATTGTGTTAAAGTATAACACCCAATCTTAGTCCAAGTAGGACTACAATAAGCTGTCTCCCAAGACAAGGGATCTAACAATGTGTACAAGAAGACATGCACTTAAAGTATTTGGAGATCAATGTTTGTTCTTTGTTTAACATTATTGACTGCCATTTTCAGGTTCAATGCAATGATTTTGAGATTTTTTTTCTCATGGTATCTTCCCTTAGGCAGCAATAAATAGAAGTTTTTTTGGAATGAAAAGATGAACTTGTACATAATATATTTTTATACACAAATTTGTGGACCTTTTAAAGACTTGTAATTATAATAGTATTTTCATTAATGACAAATGACTTAGTTCTTTTTATTAAATATTGACACAAATTAGTTTCGTTTGTTTAATAATGCATCGTTTGCACAGTTGGTCATGTTTTTTTTTCATTTATTACATTTTTCCGGCAAAGAATAGCACGTAAACAATATTAAAAGTTTGTAATGGATTTTTGAATTGTGTTCATTATTAGTAACATGTGTATTTGTGAATCAGTATTCGATTAGATTTTATTCTTATCTCCTAATAAATGTTTCAAGCCACATTTGGTAAATTATACATTTTACTAAATTGCCATCAGGAAGTTTTTTTTATCCATACTATGCAATATATTACTGTAAAGTTACCAAATGGTACATGTTCTTTGCATTTAAATATTATACAAATAAAGGCTGCCTGTTTTGATTGTAACATGTCTGATGTACGTATTAAGCATAATGTTTAATCTATGGCTTTTGTTTTTCCTATGTTTTACATGATGTAGTTGTTCATTTATTTTGTTAATTTATAGGGTTTTTTAAATTGTGGTATTAAAATCCGCTTTTTTTTGCTTATTTTGCTTATTCAGTATTGGACAAAGGTTTAAAAAAAACTAACATGGTAAATGTAACTAAAAAAATTTACCAAACAAAACAACTTTGTTGCTCAATATTTTCTCGTTAGTTATAACGATACTGGTAAGCTTATTAATGTAATGAATTCATTTATTTATGTTTGAGTGATTATACCTTTTAATAGGTCATTTTTTCAATGCTCCATCTGGAAATGCATTTGCTGTTTCCATGATTGCAGACAATTTGGATTTGGGTTATTATCTGTTTTTGCTTCCTTAAAACAACGTTTACACGCTGCATTTCCAGAAAGAGTTTGTCTCATTTATCATTCGTGAATGACTGTCGGTCACAAGCATTTGACTATAATAAAAAGTATTTTCATTGAAATAGTTTTTTGTTTTATTTCATGAAATGTAACAGACATAGCTTGTTTTTATCCGCCCAATAAGGCACCATTAAAACAAGTCATATTCCCTTGGCGTTTTATAGTTATTTGAAAACAATGATGTAAAGATGAGTCAATACAAAATGTAAAAAATGCTAATAAAAAATCCGTCGCTTAGGGGGTATTCCAACTTGCGCCTATTTTAATGAGAAATTTCCTTCAACGCAGTCCTGTGGACTGCAATGCGTAAAGAGTTACCTCATGTACGTTTCGTTGACAAACACTACTTCTAATACTGATTTGTACACGCCAGCTAAGTGTTCCCAAGGACATTTTAAAAACGAATATTTTTTCATGAGCATTATTTACAACGACTTGCGCAACATTTTCATAACTAATAAGTTTAACATTTTTGATGAAAAATGCTACAAACTGTCGATATGCCCCTTAAAATCAATTATCTACGCCGCCATTTAGATATGGTCATTAAATGTAAGGTACCTCTGACTCAAAATAAAAAATCTGACAGTATGGGTAATTTCCTAGGTGATCGTTTACTGAGTTATATCATTGTCCGGAATATTTAATTCTAAAACTACATTGTATTAAACAATTTACTTTAATATATACTGCATCACATTTAGGGGAGTGTAGCGCAGAAGAACGGTACCTTGCATTTCACGATCTGTTTGACGTAATTTGTTTTTGTTCGTACTAAATTTTTGTCTAGTAAAACTGCAGACTATGAAGCTATCAAGTTGAAATTTTTTCTTTGTTTTTAAAGTTTGACATTTTATGAGAAGTGCAGTTAAGTGTCCAAGAATAAAATTTCTATGCAAACCAAACTTGGAGTTATGAGTTATTTCTCCTTGTTTATTTTGGGACTGTTTGGTTTGTCGACATATTAACTCTGAATTCTCTTTTTTTTCATTCACTCTTAAAATGTTGGTTACTGAATGACTAAAATATCATGGCGACGTTTGATAGTATACCATATCGGATTAGAAACACGTGCTACTTCGCTTATTTCCTTTTTCCAGAAAAAAACTGGAACAGCGACTCCGTACAACATTCATACGTAATCCTTTTTTATTTGTCCTTGAACAACAACAAAAAAGTGCACATCTTCATAAGGAACACAGTATTTACCGGTAATAATAATTTTCTGGCATAGAATATATATACTACTCAAAATTTGCTAAGGATCACTTTTTATTAGCTCACCTGATTGCTCAGGTGAGCTTTTGTGACCCGTCGTATGTCCGTCCGTCCGTTAACATTTGCTCGTAAACACTCTAAGAGGCCACATTTCTTGTCCCATCTTCATGAAACTTGGTCAGAAGCTTTGTCCCAATGAAATCTCGGCCGAGTTCGAAACTGGATTGTGCCGGGTCAAAAACTAGGGCACTAGGTAAAAAAAAAACAACCTTGTAAACACTGTAGAAGTCACATTTCATGCCCAATCTTCATGTAACTTTTTCAAAATGTTTGTCTTAATGATATCTTGGTTGAGTTCAAAAATGGTTCCGATCCGTTGAAAAACATGGCCGCCAGTTGGCGGGCAGTTTTCCTTATTTGGCTATAGAGAAACCTTGTAAACACTCTAGAAGTCACAACTTTTGCCCAATCATCATGAAAGTTGGTCAAAACATTGGTTCAATTGATCTCGGACGAGTTCGAAAATGGTCGAGATCGGTGAAAAAACATGGCCGCCAGTGGGCGGGGCATTTTGGTCTATATGTATATAGTGGCAGTTTTCCCTAGTTGACTACAGAGAAACCTTGTAAACACTCTAGAAGTCACAATTTTTGCTCAATCATCATGAAAGTTGGTTAAAACATTGGTTTTATTGATTTCTCGGACGAGTTTGAAAATGGTCGGGATCGGTGAAAAAACATGGCCGCCAGTGGGCGGGGCATTTTTCTCTATATGTATATAGTGAAAACATGTGAACACAGTAGAAGTCACATTTTTGGCCCAATTTTCATGAAATTTGCTGAGAACATTTGTTTCCTTGATACGAGAGTTGAGTTCAAAAATGGTTCCGGTCAGTTGAATAACATGGCTGCTGGGAGGGGGGCAGTTTTCTCATTATGCCCCCCCCCCTTTCGAAGAAGAGGGGGTTTCTTGTTTTGTTCATGTCGGTCCGTCCGTCCACCAGATGGTTTCCGGATGATAACTCAAGAACCCTTATGCCTAGGATCATGAAACTTCATAGATACATTGATCATGACTCGCAGATGACCCCTATTGATTTTCAGGTCACTAGGTCAAAGGTCAAGGTCACGGTGACCCAAAGCAGTAAAATGGTTTCCAGATGATAACTCAAGAACGCTTATGTCTAGGATCATAAAACTTCATAAATACATTGATCATAACTCGCAGATAACCCCTTTTGATTTTCAGGTCACTAGGTCAAAGGTCAAGGTCACGATGACCCGAAATAGTAAAATGGTTTCCGGATGATAACTCAAGAACGCTTAGGCCTAGGATCATGAAACTTCATAGGCACATTGATCATAACTCGTAGATAACCCATATTGATTTTCAGGTCACTCGGTCAAAGGTCAAGGTCACGATGACCCGAAATAGTAAAATGGTTTCCGGATGATAACTCAAGAACGCTTAGGCCTAGGATCACGAAACTTCATAGGTACATTGATCATGACTCGTAGATGACCCCTATTGATTTTCAGGTTACTTGGTCAAAGGTCAAGGTCACAGTGACCCGAAATATTAAAACGGTTTCCTGATGATAACTTAAGAACGCTTATGCCTAGGATCATGAAACCTCATAGGTACATTGATCATGACTCGAAGATGACCCCTATTGATTTTCAGGTCACTAGGTGACCTGAAATAGTAAAATGGTTTCTGGATGATAACTCAACAACGCTTATGCCTAGGATCATGAAACTTCATAGGTACAATGATCATGAATCGCAGATGAAATAATGATGAAACTTGACCAGGATGTTTGTCTTGACAATATCTAGGTCAAGTTTGACTTTTGGTAAAGATTGAATGAACCGACTCCTCTCAGGTGAGCGAACTAGGGCCATCTTGGCCCTCTTGTAGTATGTGTAATTTGAAGTTAACCTCTAGATTCAGCCAGCGTCACGCATCATTGATCAATCAATACATACAAATAAAATCAAAAAGACATTCTAATATCAAGACCTGCAAAATAACAATTTACATTAAATTAAATTAAATTGAATATAACGTTAAATTAAAAGTGATCTTTAGGAAATTAGAGAATTAGTTTTGCTATCTCAATCAAAGATGCAATGTGTGTGCCTTGCAACAAGATCTCGGTCAAAGTCGATTAATGCATGCACCAGATCGTATTACACACGACAGGTACAAAATCTATGATCGAGTTAGATCACTTCATACTGAAAATATATACCGAAATTGTATAGTGTCATGGTAAAAGATAAATCGTTTAAATATTTAACAACACGCGTTTGCCGTTCATTTCCGAGTAAACGACTGCGTGACAAATATTTTCTTTATTTAGTATTTATTGATCGTATACTTAAATTATGTAATCCAATACATTGATGTAAACATCGCCATATATAAACCATAGTAAATCGTATACACTTAATAAACAGTGTACGCAAAAGCGTATAAAGTAAACTTCATAATTGATTTACGACGGATAAAATATAAACACGCGATGCACGTCAAACGTTATATAGTTTTTAATTGAACTACGTCCAATTATATAATAGTCTATTTTGAAATCTGATGTTTGCAAATAAGTTTTTTTTTTAAAGATATTGCTTGTAATTTATATCTGGAATGCTCAAGTTGTGTTGCTGACAATGCGATTTATAACTAGAGTGACACACAAGCTCTTCATCTCCAGGCTTGTTTTCACACATTTCAGCCTTATTTGGACATTTGCAGTCTCAACCCAATCTCGGAGTAGGCTCAAGTCTCCGATAAGTTTGTATATAACATTTGTCCTCTTGTTAACTTATGTAGAGACCATATGGCTGAGAATTTTCCAGTAAAATCCCCCACATGTGTCATAACTCTTTGATCTTATTGATGCTAGTCATTGTTGAACCAATGGAACAAATTAAAACCTACGCCATATATATTTAAAAAAGATATTTCTTGTTTGTGGATTTACGGTACATATAAGGGCTAAATTGTACCTTTATATATGTAACGTTCAACGCGGTGATTTTGTTGTATGATATATAAAAGAAAAACAATGTTGCCGCCTCATTTTATAGTAGTTTCTTTAAATTTCAAGATTCAAACTACCGGGTATCCAGTACCATTAGGGTCAAAAGAACATATATGCACACAGCTAAAAGTAGACGTAAGCAGTCATAATTGTGTAACCGTCGTTGCATATTTGTAACCGTAGTAATAAATTTATGAATACAAGTGTATTTATAAAGGTAACAGCGGTTACAATTTATTTACGCGGAAGCAGGTAATGACTCTTGATATATATGTGTGTAACTGCTGTTACATTAATATCAGTGGGTCACTGATCGATCAATCATTGCTCGCGTAACAAAACCAGTTATGATGAAAATTTACGATTCCAAAAGTAATAAAGTGTACTTTATACATATTTCAAATTCAAATTATTCTATATTTTTGAACAAATTATTGTTAATTTCTCGTGTGCTAAATTATTCAGTATATCTGTTTAACCCAGATTTACACCTTAAATGACCTTTGCATAACGCTAGCAGACCCGAATGAATACACAGCATTCATTCCGCTTGCTGATGTAGTATAACCCCCAGGAACATTAGCAAAATCACCGCGTCTTCGTAGTATAGGATGTAACACTGCTCAGTGTAGGGAAATGCGGACTGGTCTCTACATGTTTATACGAAACATTGATACACATTTTGGCCTAGTTACAATTACGCATTACCGGTAAGTTCCATTCCCAATTTCCCAAGACTTCCAGGGTCAGTGTTGAGTCAACAAATCTTCAGGAGAATACGGAAAACACTATCAATAAACGTCTTATGTTGATAACACAGTATTGCTTTCATGATATCAAATAACACGAATTTTAGGGAAAGAAATTAATGCAAACCTATCGGTAAATGCCATTGTCTTGTACGGCGAAACAAAAACACCTAAATAGTATAGTGTCCATGATAAAAGTCCTATAATTATTTAGCCACACATGTGAGGTATACGCGGTCAGTATGTCTGAAAATCTTTCCTGCAAGCCAGAATAGGCTACCGACATTTGACAGTTTGCTATAAATCCATCGAGGTTTGATGTTCCATTTACAAGACGCAATTAAACGTTTAAAGACCCGCGTCATTCAAAAATGGGTCATATGCAATATGCTGCAAGCGTTGCCCCAGCCCACCCTGCGAATCCGCGCAGTCTTGTCAGGATATAAACACTGAGGTGGATACTAAGGAGATACCACGAAACCTTGCGTGCTTAATTTTATAGAGGAAAGCGTAGCCCATGATCAGACTGCGCAAGAGCGCAGGCTTGGCTTGGGCTACGTTGACCATACGTTGACCGAATATGCCATAATACCAATTTTCGAATGACGCGGGTGTAACAGTGTTATTTGAATTAGTGGAAAGAAAACTGCGTTTTAAACAAATATCAACATACCATATGATTCGATTACGATGAAATATATTCATTATAAGTCATGTGAAGACACATATGATGTCATCTCAATTAGAAATTGTGTATCTATAACACTATTACATGTAGGTAGTTTAATATACGTGCTCTTCATGACAAACAATTAATAAGTGGGGATATGCGACTATAAAGTGAAAAAAGGACACAACAATGACTCAAAAACGTATTTTTTCTATCTTTATTTCAAAGTCAGTGTGTACGCCAAATATCTTATTGAAAGATATATCTTTTTCGGTGAAGTTTGAATAACACTACTTCTAAAAATCATCATGACCATTTGATTGTATCGATGGCAATATTTGCCTTAATATTAAATCGTTTTTTAAGTCATTATTAAATTGGTCAAATAGTGCTTTGCTTAGTTTAGATTCTGGATCAAATTTGGCAATCACGATATCACAAAACAAACTGGATGAGAACAATCAGCGAATATAAAAACACGAAATGACGGCTAGTGCAAATGTATGAGACCAATATCGGAGATGGCATGATGAACAGGTCTAAGAGACACACTACACACAGATTGACAATGATTGATCAAACATGACAATGGCAAGTATAATCTTTATGTGAGCAAATAAAACTAGGAGAAGGAATAATGATAGTGCAGCTTATTTCCCATTTGGCACCGAGGTGGTCGTCGCCGCCGGCAATGGCCCTGAAAAACACCAAGAGTGTGATATTTTTTATCTACAAAGTACAAATATATTGTTTCTCTATGATATTTATAACATAGTTGGACCCGTGTCATGCGGAAAGCGGTATAATACTATTTGCGGCGTGCGTAGTTCCAGCCCCAGCCTGTGCATTGGCAGATATTGGTCAGGAGCTAAGATGTCTTCTAATGATACCACTAAACCTATTGTGACTTAGAAGCGGATAGGGTATCATTTGACGAGTAATATCCATTTCAGTAAATGCATTAACTTAATAGATTTAACGAAATTGATGAGCTCCCGTAGTCTATAACAACAAGAGAGAATTTAACCTGACTAAATAATGTCAAATCACCACTGGGATTCGGGGCAGTCCGGTTTGAAAGAATACCGTCTTGACCGAGTGTTGAATTGTTTTTTTTAAATGTAATTGATTACCATGTTTAAACAAAAAATAATGAAAACAACAGAATTGCTTCCAATCATGCCGTCGTTTGGCCTTTTTAACGTTAAATTATTGTACTAAAATCACATTATGATTACTGAGGAACCTCTATTTTCAGTTTATGTCAGTTTCAGTTCATTTAGTATTTAGTGTTGCTTCCTTATTCAAAGAACTCTTTTTATTTATCAAAAAGATGAAAACTTTTTAAAAATAAAACAAGGACAAAATCTCTAAATCTCTTATAACTTAAAACTCATCATATCATGTCTTTATGCAGATACGATCAATTAGTTAAAATTTTCTAAATATCGAAGGAGAAAAGCAGGCGGCATTCGAAGTTAACATGAACCTCCCGAAAAAGTACTAGACTCTAGAATTTGTGTAGCACCTTTTCACATACCTCCTTTTGCACACTTGCAGGGATAACACCCATATGCCATATTTAGAGTGCTATAACATTGGTCTTCGCTGCAGCCCGCTGGGACGCCCTGGACAATTCCGACCTCGCTGCACATGACTCCGAGATAGCAGGCGTAAGGGTGGTCGATGATTGGAGTCTCTTTGGTTGCGCCTTTGCACCAGTCATCTGAAATGTCCCATGCAAACAAGAATCCGAATTAAACACGTTTATCCAATCTGGTCACAGTTGCTCAACATGGTAAAGGCTGAATTGCAAACAAATTCATCATGAAATGATATATTTGTTTTTTTATTACGATTTGTTTTCTGTTTACATGATAAAATGTTTGACAAATAATTGTCTGAAATCTTTCTTTCACGTTAATGTTTAGGTAATCGGCTGTTAGCATAATCGACCTTTACTGTTTTTAGCAATCGTGCCAAGACCACTGAACACGTTATTCATATAAATTGATAATTTTTATCCACACAATGATGAATTTAGTTTGTGCTTGTCACATTAGGCTTGCCTAGCCTGCCTAATCATGATGACCCACACTTAACCACGTAATGTGCATCATGATGGGTCGTTTATTCTAAAAGAAATACCCACGTGTCATGAATGTTATTCACCATGTCACGTTGTTCCAACCTACTGATCGAACTCACGTCTCATTTACAAATACTATTTTAATAATTGAGTGTTGACATTTGGTCCAATGCAGGTATCACTGAATTTCACAAATTTAACAAATGCTGTAATGCAGGTATCACTGAATTGCACAATATTAGCAAATGTTATAATGCAGGTATCACCGACTTGCACAATAGTAACAAATGTTATAATGCAGGTATCACTGAATTGCAAAATTTAAACACATGCTGTAATGCAGGAATCACCGAATTGAACAATTTTAACAAAAACTGAGATGCAGGTATAACTGCATTGCACAATGTTTACACATGTTGTAATGCAGGTATCACCGAATTGCACAAAATTAACTAATTCTATTATGCAGGTATCACTGAATTGCATATTTTTAACAAATGCTGTCATGCAAATATCACTGAATTGCACAATCTTAACAAATGTTGTCTCGCTTACCCGGTACCACCTTAATGATTCCTTCACCGGATGATTTTACAACGCTGTTAAAAATGTTCGACGACGGTTTAATGGAACAACGAAGCCGTTTGAAGTTCATTGACATATTAGGCTTGTAGAAGGCAAACTGCAATGTCTGATAGTTTCCGCAAGATGTTTGAGTAAGAGGGTCGTCAAAAATAAAACCTATTGAATTGTTTGTGTTTTCTTCCGTGAAGAGAGCTTGAAACTCGCCATCGAAGTCGCTTTCTATGATAAGCCGTCCACGCGGATCGCCTAGCTCGCCCTCGCAAACGTAGAGGAGATCAGCTCGCGTGACCTTATTTTTTATAATCTCCCTTGACATAGTCAGCTTTGGAACTCCCGGAAGTCCTTTAGAGAAAATATTTCAGTCTCTTACAACTGTTTTATTGAAGAATGCTATAGTATAGTGCTTTTTTAATTTTCGTATCGTACTGGTTCGCAAAAGATAAATTTTTAGTGTGTAAGCAAAAAATTTTTAGCACAATAAATCCTTGTTGTATATGTCTCCTTTTTGAAAGTCTTATACATGTGATGAAGCTCACTAATTGTATATGCAAAAATATAGATTACCTTTGTAAAGGCAATATATTTTCCAAATCATTCGAATTCCTTTTTTTTTAATTCAACATCAAATAAAATTTCCTTATAAATATCTTAAATAGCTTTGTTTTATCGGTTGCACCTGAACTAGCCGTTTAGACGTCTTTGTATTCCCAGTCAATGAGTAACAGACTAGTTAGCAATACATACCTGAGTAACTTACTATGTTAAAAGAACTTACGTTGAAAACGAATTCTCTTCATCACATTGATCCACGTCAAATCAGTCATTTTAATTGAGCAGACGTATGTGACAATCCCCGCTTTTCCGGCAGAATCGTTGCACGAGACCGTGGCAAACAGAAGATCTATCCTTACATAATGGTTGGAGAGTTCTGTCGTATTGAGTGCGGAAATGTGTCCGTGCGTCTTTGCTATCTCCACATGGGGACTTGTCCTGTTGGCCGATGCGACTGGTACTGTGAATTCTCGGGAGATGTACAACTCTGTCCAGTCTGTCAGGTTGGTTATCTCGAACGTGAGATTTCCTGGTTCCCCGATATTAAATGTGTAGTCTGGTTCCTCGATATCAACTGAAATATGAATACTAGTGAAAGCATAGTTTGGTAAATAAATCGAGGGTTGCAGAGATTCGCATATATGTTGTTTAAAAATGGTGCATACCTTTATATTATTTCAAAGGTTCATGATTCATTGTTGAATTTGAAAAATGAATACATTAAACATTGAAATTGATAAAATATACTTTATGATTATTAATTAATAAACAGAGTTTTTTTTATACTAAATTCATTACAATAACACCACTATTTAGTATGAATATCTGGCTTTTAAAGTATTTTCTGTCCGCTTACCTGGAGGCTTTGAAGACTCTGAAAATAATACGCAACCTAGTATTACAAAAATACGATTACCAAACAGTCATTTAAAATCAATTCATATAAAGTTTCATTTTACCACATTCAAACACATGAGAAACTGGATTTTAATATACCAAATATTGTAATTAGCAGCTACACTAAATATAAACTAAGTAATCAATTTACTTATTTGGATATGCATTTTAAAAATACATAATTGAAAGGAAAACCTCTTTTAAATTAAAAGACAGATGAAAGATAAAAACTGTTATTCTTGACTATGACATTATATCCTTGTTTAGTAAATCAATAGCAATCAACATCGCAATGGACTCTTACTGATTTCTAAGAAGAACACGACTGCAAATGTCGCTCCCGCCAGTACTATGGTTACAAGAACACTGGCGAAGGCAATCAAGTAGCATCTGCTCTTGCTACGTGTACTATTGCTAGGTGTACTATTGCTAGGTGTACTATTGCTAGATGTACTTGGGATGTAAGGCTCGATGTCATCTATTTCATCGTACACCTCGTTATACACACCTTCCTGTTCGTAATTCTTACTGTGTGTTGACAAAGACGGGTTGGGTTTTATCTGAAACTATAGCTGAAGGTAATAAATATAGATTAAGAGGGATTGGGATGCTAAATATATACGTATATCAACATTTTCATGCATGTAGCCCCCTTTGTTATGCCGGACATACTAAGTTATAATTTGTTTAATATCAATAATTGTGTCCTTTTTGTTAAATAATATGATAAAATAACTATTGAACATATTCCAAATACCGTGTTTTGAAAAAAAAATCTCGTTGCGTTTTTTACGCAGTTATTGTCCTAACTTTTCCCGGAAATTTTATGGTTCAAAACCTTCTTTCAAAAACAATATTTGAAGTGTTTGGTTGGCCTACCTTCCCCAGACCAGGTGTAACGCCTTTCGGAATGCCACCAAATGTATATTGGCTCTCGTCATTATTGAACGTTGCGTACGGTAGATTGTCGGGATCATCGTTATCTCTCATCAGACCTTGATACCCATTAGCAACAGCCCTTCTATCCGTCTGTACGTTCGTCCCGCCTGAACTGCCGTCGACGTAATGTGCATGTGACGTTTCAATCCCAGGGTCATCGTTGGTAAGAGGCGCCTGTAAACGTTCACTTCTTACGCCACCGTTGGCCGAATGAACTGGTAAGCTTTTGCTCCTCGCATGGCCGTTAATCAGCTGATGGCGTTTCGTTGACCTTTTATCATCGCCGTTGGCAAAATTTTCACGTGATACCGTTATATCACTATTACCGTCGCCATTTACCAAATGTCCCCGTATCCTTTTACCCTTAGCATAACCATTGGCCAAAGGCGAATGTGCCCTAGTATATCCAATATAATGACGAGGCACGCTTCTGTCACTTTGTTCACTAATCGGTGTTAAGTAATCGATGTTTATATCTGTGGTATCTGTCATCTTATTTCAAAAGTCTTATATGTTTTTTGTTGCTTCTTACATATACAAATTGTCTCTAAAAGTTACACAAGCACTTTCAATTTCTTAACTCACCAATTGAATTTACACGCATTTATTTCAATTCAAGAACAAATATATAATATAAATGAAGTGCTATTTCAATACCCGTCTTCATATAAAATTAAAGACCTAAATATGATACGTGTTACTTCCTGATTGAGGTTCCTTATAACTCCATATGCAGGACATGTAAACAGTTACGTAAATCTATTTACACTCACTGAATATACGCCCATTGATTTCAATTCGATTACAATATAGACCCGAAGTGTTAAGTCATCCGTCTTACAGAAGTAAATATGATGCTGGCTACTTCCTGGTTGAGGTTTTGAATTGCTCCGTTTGTAGCTCAGGTGCATCCTTGCGTGACGCCATTATGACTTTAAAGACTTGAATAGTTTTTATTTTAAATATGAATTCAGTCGATTATTTGAATAGTTTTGCGTTAAATCTAATACAGATCCGCCATCATATTTCAAAACAGTGTGATTATTAAAATGTGCATTTAAATCAATTCCACTCACATTTTTTGTGCCTGAAGATACCAACTGCATATACACGCATTTTTAAATTTAAAGTATAGGTCTGAAATGCTATGTCAGCACCCTTCTTCAGATAGACTTACATAACTAAATATGATACGTCTTACTTCCTGATTTTGAAATACACCGTCCATAAGACAGGTACATAATAGGGTGACGCTGTTTCAAAATAAATGTTATTGTTATGTGCAAATGAATACTGCATGTTTTAGACTATATGCAGTCATCATTATTGTGTTTATTCCATATGCAAACATTATGTCAATTAGCAATAGCTAACTGTGGATAGTTATGTTGAACGCAAGTCCATAACCAATTCAACAAGAAAAATAAATGGCTACAAGTCATAAACATTGAAACACAATAGTTAAATAGTTACATAATATTCAATATGGTATTTATCCTATTAGCAGTTGAAAATCTATAGTATTACAACGATCGTATAAACTTGAGCTTTATACTATCGCTATTTTTAGATCAGATTAGTTTTTTTCCAAAAATTGGAGATTTTGTTTTTGTCAACTACGGAAAACCAAAATCGTCAAAAATGCGATCCATTTTAGCGCTCGACAAACCTCGCGCTTCCATGGTTCTAAGCCTTGCATGATAAACTTGATCTTTATCCAAAACTCATCTTATATTCTCTCTCTCTCTCTCTCTCTTTCTTTTTCTCTCTCTCTCTCTCTCTCTCTCTCTCTCTCTCTCTCTCTCTCTCTCTCTCTCTCTCTCTCTCTCTCTCTCTCTCTCTCTCTCTCTCTCTCTCTCTCTCTCTCTCTCTCTCTCTCTCTCTCTCTCTCTCTCTCTCTCTCTCTCTCTATATATATATATATATATATATATATATATATCAGATGAGTGCATACAAGTTCATGCGTATACTGGTAAATAAAAGACATCGATATTTTATATTATAAATTTATTCTGCCAAAGAATTTTAAGTATATTAAATTTTTAAGACAAGCATTGTTTCACAAGGAACCATGTTAAAAATGATGTGCTTAAATAATACTAAACGATATTGCATTCATTGGTGTATCCTAATATAAACAAGAGGGCCAAGATGGCCCTAGTTCGCTCACCTGAGAGGAGTCGGTTCATTCAATCTTTACCAAATGTCAAACTTGACCTAGATATTGTCCAGACAAACATCCTGGTCAAGTTTCATCATTATTTCATCTGCAAGTCATGATCAATGTACCTATGAAGTTTCATGATCATAGGCGTAAGCATTCTTGAGTTATCATCCGGAAACCATTTTTCTAAGTTGAGTCACCGTGACCTTGACAGCCATTGTGTGAATACGTTTTTTGGCACTGTGACCTTGACCTTTGATATAGTGACCTGATTATCAATAGGGGTCATTTGCGAGTCATGATCAATATACCTATGAAGTTTCATGCACCTAGGCATAGGCGTTCTTGAGTTATTATCCAGAAGCCATTTTACTTTTTCAGGTCACCGTGACCTTGACCTTTGACCTAGTGACCTGAACAACAATAGGGTTCATCTGCGAGTCATGATCATTGTACCTATGAAGTTTCATGATCCTAGGCATAAGCGTTCTTGAGTTATCATCCAGAAACCATTTTAATAGTTCGGGTCACCGTGACCTTGACCTTTGACCTAGTGGCCTGAAAATCAATAGAGATCATCTTCGAGTCATGATCAATGTACCTTTGAAGTTTCATGATATTAGGCATAAGCGTTCTTGAGTTATCATCTTGAAACCATTTTACTATTTCGGGTCACCATGACCTTGACCTTTGACCTAGTGATCTGAAAATCAATAGGGGTCATGTACGAGTCATGATCAATGTACCTATAAGGTTTCATGTTCCTAGGCGTAAGCATTCTTGAATTATCATCCGGAAACCATTTTTCTAAGTTGAGTCATCGTGACCTTGACAGCCATTGTGTGAATACGTTTTTTGGCACTGTGACCTTGACCTTTGACCTAGTGACCTGATAACCAATAGGGGTCATCTGCTAGTCATGATCAATATACCTATGAAGATTCATGAACCTAGGCATAAGCGTTCTTTTGTTATCATCCAGAAACCATTTTACTATTTCAGGTCACCGCGACCTTGACATTTACCTAGTGACCTGAAAATCAATAGGGGTCATCTGCGAGTCATGATCATTGTACCTATGAAGTTTCATGATCCTAGGCATAAGCGTTCTTGAGTTATCATCCAGAAACCATTTGACTATTTCAGGTCACCGTGACCTTGACCTTTGACCTAGTGACCTGAAAGTCAATAGGGGTCATCTGCGAGTCATGATCATTGTAATTATGACGTTTCATGATCCTAGGCATAAGCGCTCTTGAGTTATCCTCCAGAAACCATTTTACTATTTCAGGTCACCGTGGCCTTGCCCTTTGACATAGTGACCTGAAAATCAATAGGGGTCATCTTCGAGTCATGATCAATGTACCTATGAAGTTTCATGATCCTAGGCAAAAGCGTTCTTGAGTTATCATCTGGAAACCATTTAACTATTTCGGGTCACCGTGACCTTGACCTTTGACCTAGTGACCTGAAAATCAATAGGGGTCATCTGCGAGAAATGATCAATGTACATATGAAGTTTCATGATCCTAGGCCTAAGCGTTCTTGAGTTATCATCCGGAAACCATTTTACTATTTCGGGTCATCGTGACCTTGACCTTTGACCTAGTGATCTGAAAATCAATAGGGGTTATCTGCAAGTGATGATCAATGTATCTATGAAGTTTCATGATCCTAGGCATAGGCGTTCTTGAGTTATCATCCTGAAACCATTTTAGTGCTTTGGGTCACTGTGACCTTGACCTTTGACCTAGTGACCTGAAAATCAATAGGGATCATCTGCGAGTCATGATCAATGTATCTATGAAGTTTCATGATCCTAGGCATAAGCGTTTTTGAGTTATTATCCGGAAACCATTTTGCTATTTCGGGTCATCGTGACCTTGACCTTTGACCTAGTGACCTGAAAATTAATAGGGGTCATCTGCGAGTCATGATCAATCTACCTATAAAGTTTCATGATCCTTGGCATAAGCGCTCTTGAGTTATCATGCGGAAACCATCTGGTGGACGGACGGACCGACATGAGCAAAACAATATACCCCCTCTTCTTCGAAAGTGGGGGGGGGGCATAATTAGAAAACTGCCCCCCTCCCAGCAGCCATGTTATTCAATTGACCGGAGCCATTTTTTGAACTCAACTCTCGTATCAATGAAACAAATGTTCAAAGTAAATTTCATGAAAATTGGGCCAAAAATGTGACTTCTACTGTGTATACATGTTTTCACTATATACATATAGAGAAAAATGCGGCCATGTTTTTTTACCGATGCCGACCATTTTCAAACTCGTCCGATATATCAATAAAACCAATGTTTTAATCAAATTTCATGATAATTGGGCAAAAATTGTGACTTCTAGAGTGTTAACAAGGTTTCTCTTTAGCCAAATAGGGAAAACTGCCACTATATACATATAGAGAAAAATGCCCCGCCCACTGGCAGTCATGTTTTTTCACCGATCTCGACCATTTTCGAAATCGTCCGAGACATCAATTGAACCAATGTTTTGACTAACTTTCATGATGTTTGGGCAAATTTTGTGACTTCTAGAGTGTTTACAAGGTTTCTCTATAGCCAAATAGGGAAAACTGCCACAATATACATATAGAGAAAAATACCCCGCCCACTGGCGGCCATGTTTTTTCACCGATCTGGACCATTTTCAAACTCGTCCGAGATATCAATAAAACCAATGGTTTGACTAACTTTCTTGATTATTGGGCAAACATTGTGACTTCTAGAGTGTTAACAAGGTTTCTCTATAGCCAAATAAGGAAAACTGCCCCCGGCAGCCATGTTATTCAACGGACCGGAACCATTTTCGAACTCAACTCTCATATCAAAGAAACCAATGTTCTGACCAAATTTCATGAAAATTGGGCCAAAAATGTGACTTCTAGAGTGTTCACATGTTTTCACTATATACATATAGAGAAAAATGCCCCGCCCACTGGCGGCCATGTTTTTTCACCGATCTGCACCACTTTCGAATTTTTCCGAGATAACAATAAAACCAATGTTTTGACCAACTTTCATGATGATTGGGCAAAAATTGTGACTTTTAGAGTGTTTACTAGGTTTCTTTATAGCCAAATAAGGAAAACTGCCCCCCCCCCCCCTGGTAGCCATGTTATTCAACTGACCGGAACCATTTTCAAACTCAACTCTCATGTCAAGGAAACAAATGTTCTGACCAAATTTCATGAAAATTGGGCCAAAAATGTAATTTCTAGAGTGTTCACACGTTTTCACAATATACATATAGAGAAAAATGCCCCGCCCACTGGAAGCCATGTTTTTTTCACTGATCTGGACCATTTTCAAACTCGTACAAGATATCAATAAAAGCAATGTTTTGGCCAACTTTCATGATGATTGGGCAAAAATTGTGACTTCTAGAGTGTTTACAAAGTTTCTCTATAGCCAAATAAAGAAAACTGTCCCCCCCCCCCCGGCAGCCATGTTTTTTACTGACCGGAACTATTTTGGAATTCAACTCTCATATCAAGGAAACAAATGTTCTGACCAAATTTCATGAAAATTGGGCCAAAAATGTGACTTCTAGAGTGTTCACATGTTTTCACTATATACATATAGAGAAAAATGCTCCGCCAACTGGCGGCCATGTTTTTCACCGATCTGGACCATTTTCGAACTCGTCCGTGATATCCATAAAACCAATGTTTTGACAAACTTGCATGATCATTGGGCAAAAATTGTGACTTCTAGAGTGTTAACAAGGTTTCTCTAAAGCCAAATTAGGAAAACTGCCCCGCCCACTGGCGGCCATGTTTTTCAACGGACCGGAACCACTTTTGAACTCGACCAACATATCATTAAGGCAAACATTTTGACAAAGTTACATGAAGATTGGGCATGAAATGTGACATCTACAGCGTTTACAATGTTTTTCTTTTTTTTGACCTAGTGACCTAGTTTTTGACCCGGCACAACCCAGTTTCGAACTCGGCCGAGATTTTATTGGGGCAAAGCTCTTTACCAAATTTCATGAAGATGGGACAAGAAATGTGGCCTCTAGAGTGTTTACGAGCAAATGTTTACGGACGGACGGACGGACATACGACGGACAAAGACCAGTCAGAAAAGCTCACCTGAGCAATCAGGTGAGCTAAAAGATGTATGATTCGATGCATGCTGATGATTCGATTTTACAGAAAAATAAATTGCAAATTAACTTGATTGATTGATACATAATGTTTTCTTAATAACATGTTTATAAATTTAAAAAAAATCAACGTGAATGCTGATTGGTTTTACCAATAAAACAATTCCGGTCCACGTTAAAATTAATATTAGGGTATAAATACAAAAGTATTTAGCAAAAATATTTGATATTTATGTGGATCAAACCTTGATTTGCATGTTTAAACAGACAAGGTTTGTACACACTTAAAAAGTAAAAAGGCTTAACTTAAGCAGATCTTTTTTTTTCTCAATGTTAAAATATAAAAAGTTTTACAGTGCACATATTTAATCTTATATTCATTTTTGCTGTTATATATGGAAAACAATCTAACGAATCTTACATAAAAAAGGTATACGTGCTACAAAACAATGACGACAAACATCTAGTGAACTTTTAAAAACATAACGTTGGATGATATTAGATAACAGAGTTAAATTCATCACAGCAAAACACATACAAAACTTTTCAATTAGTCGAAATTTAATATGAATAAAAGTTTAATCTTTTCTTACAACGAATCACACTGTTAACGGTTAATAATACGCATGGTTATAATTTTGCAAGAAAACAACACGAACATTCTATTACAAAGATACGTAATCTATAAAACTAATTAACATTTAATTACATCAATAATCTGTATAGGTTGGACCTTGGAAAATTGTCAGAGTTTCCCGCGCTAATGATCCTTTAAAGCTTTATTTATGTTTCATTAATTATCGTACATTTAAGCGTTTTATGAAAAGTTCATACATGAAAATATTGTATGTATGAAAACTGCTACAATTACATCAATTATTGATATGGTATCTCTACAATAGAACATTCAAGAGACGTGTTGTTTCGTGAAACACGGGGATTTAGCTTAATAGTGCATGGATCGCGAGCACTTGAATGGAACATACAAGAAATGGTGTTCCGTGAAACACTCGGCTTAATCATAAGAGTAGCGTAAGAGTGCATGAATCGCTAAAAATTTATATACACATATAGTTATTTAAGCAGTGATAGTGACAGTACGTTTTTTGAATCTAATATGAAAATACGAGGGTTATATACGTTCTGTGTCATATTTTTGATAAATGTTTTTTGGTTGTATAGTTTTAAAGGTGGAAAAAGTGTTTTGATATAATTATGTAGGAAAAAAATAATACATTTCATTAAAAACTAAAAGAACATAGAATATATTTTCGCGACAAAATATCTAGTCGTTCTAGCTTTCGTGAGCGATTGTTCATATAATTAATATCGGAGTAATTTTTTTATCTCTATTGATCCTATTTTTTCCCTCGAATGGGGATTGTGTACTGTGTTGGTGGTATCAAAGATTCATGCGTGGAAAGTTTGTCTCAAGGAGGTATTTATCGCGAGTTAGATAAGTTAACCTGTTAATAATCTTTTACACGGCTGAGTGTAACGCAACTACCTAGGATGGCTTTCGGAAATGTAGTTCTATTTAAAAAGGTGTATGGTATCAACGATTTACTTGACTTTGATAACTGGCATGTAATCTCTGGAGAAATTAAGGGTCATGCATACGCTTGTCATCATTTTATAGCAAGTTTAATGAACAAATATTATGTACTTAATACCTAAATCAGTTTTGTGGAAGGACGAACTGCTTACTAGAGGAAGTGGCTCACAAAGCTGTGTGTAATGGGGGCCACTGACTGAACCAGGAAATACAATCAAGAATTTGTCACATGCCTACCCAGTTTCAAGATAGTCCTTTGCTACTAGTATCTAGGCAAGCAGATTTACATTCACAAACATGAATCTATCAGTTTACATGGCCAGATCTTTGGCATGTCTTTAGAAAAGTTAGCACATTTTTTATAAGCATCAGTAAATCAGCATCTTATTATTCCGTTTTTTTTGCATTAGATTATCTCGGTTTTGGGACGCAAGCTTATGATAACAAAAATGCAATTATTCATCGAAATCGTACATTAATAATAAAATCAGGCTACCGACATATGGGATTCAATAACTCGTTTCTGGAATTTATTCATTGCGAATAAATTAAACTGTTCTGACGATTTCAAGGTAACGTTTGTTTTCTGACGATTTTAGTTTGAACACACTCGTAATCCGTCAGGCTCAGGCTCAATGGCACGTTCATGTAAGGACTATAGACAAGCTTGTTTCCGCTGTAGAACTAGTATTAACTAATAGAAAAATAACATCTAAGTGATATTTGTGTTTGTATAGTTTTCTTCAAAGGTGTAATTTCTAACATCAAACTTCAGCAATACACGACAAGCCCAGCGATGACAACTAAAGCTATGACAGAAACCATCACCCAGCGATCCCATCAACAGGGAAATAAACAACATAGAAAGCTGTACCACGAATATATGAGACTGTGATCATATTTTTTCGTGAATTTTCACTTTTTTTTTAAGTTTTCTGGTGGTCGGCATTTAAAACTTATATACAGTCATTTTAACAATCATAACGACATTTTTAAATGGTAAACGTATATCATAAACATGTTTGCTGTGGTTTATACTTAAGTTATTGTTCTATGACTTAGCACATTATCATTAGTTTTTAAATTGAAACTAGTTTACCTTTATATAATATTGTTTTCTCTTTCTCTTAATAACAACATTTTTAAACAACCTGTTTTATGAGACGGTATTCCATCAAATGCGCTGTTTTCGTACACAGTCCTCGGAGATCCGCGATCTTGAGGAAATCTTTATAGATTAAATACCAAGGTTACTGTTTAATGCAGATTAAGAAAATATCGAGAGTTGCAATTGTTATTTTTTATTATTAATTAAAATGATGTCAAATCAAATTGATAAGGTTAAGGGTGTGATGCTGTATATTGGCACCATTTCAGCAAACGTATTGATATTTCAGGAAATGTTTTTTCTGTTTAGTCTTACACAAGTTTAGCAAAGCCTCGTTTTGAGAACGAGCTTAATAATTTCATGTACACCGCTAAGTAGTTATTAATATATAATATGTTTAACGATGCTTACAAAACTTCGACTATATAGAGTGTTCATTATGATCATACAGTTTGAACTAAGAATAAAAAACGTCCTTATGCATGGAATAATACTTACTCTTCACAAGAAAGATCAAAGGCAAAAAGCTTAAAGACGAATTAAAATACCTCCGTTTTAGAACGACCACAATAACCACTATGAGTACGATTAGTGCCACGCCCCCTCCAGCTGCCC
The DNA here is from genome assembly GCF_020536995.1 of Dreissena polymorpha. NCBI lineage: Eukaryota > Metazoa > Mollusca > Bivalvia > Myida > Dreissenidae > Dreissena > Dreissena polymorpha. The sequence continues at coordinate 49,222,553 of NC_068368.1, read as the reverse complement.
CGACAATGATAGCTACAAGTGAATTACTCGTTTTGTCATCTTCAATAGCTTCAGGTTGATTCCTCTTGTTGTTAGCTCCATCAGGGACGGTTACATTCACATCTGCATATAACTCAACGATTTAGGTGCTTTGTTTGCGGCACAAAAACAAGCAAATTACACATGGTAAAAATGAATTTTATATTTGTATTTTCATTATATTAATTAATGTACCACGAACTGACCTTGACACATATCCAAGTTTATATTAAAAATGGAGTTAGTTAAACAATGAAATAGTATTTCTCTTAGTACAATATAAAATACTTTTATATGCTAAAGTTTATTTGCATCGTGGAACTTATTAACATTAATATGCATACTATCAGTAATTCGTTTAATTTCCACATTTCCCCCTCTGAATTCTTTCACACAGCCATCGATACATTCGCCATCTACATCGCACAAAGCGGATGTGTTGTCTGCAGATCTTAAACACATTTCAGGGCACCTTCGATCGCAGAGAAAACCATTATATTGAGTTCAAAAAACGACATAGAACTTTTGAGGCAATAATTATTTAAGATGAGAGAGGCCATGAAGCATGAGATTGAAGTCTTACGCCTAGACTTGGATACGCTGACTAAAGTAAATTCTCTTTTCAACGAGAGATTTCACGCAACCCAAACTCCAAACGACATATTTAAACTGTAGCCTTTCCCTGTCAATGAGTAAATTGGCTTATATCAAAATGAATCTATACAAGCCATAAATAAGCGTAAGTGTTAATCAATTAATCTAGCTTAACATTTTGCTGAATTATGTACATAGTATCTGATCCTTCGCTTTGTTCAAAATGATGTATTTATATACATACAGTGTTAATATTCCATGAATTGTATTAAGGACTACAAAAGGAGGCGGTGGCTTCACATGCTTACCTTGTGTACGAACACGCCTTTATCATTCACAGTGTTTGCAAAAGTTTATCAAAATACATGTGTCAATCGATTTCAATTGTTGTCACAGCGAAATGTTAAGTCTATCTTCATGCACTCTCGGAAGTGTTATTTTCAACGCGCTTTTTGGTGGCAATCTGCTCACTGTTGAAGGTGTTTTTATTCTATGATTTAAAGTTGTTTTTTTTTCTATTTCGGAGTTATTTATGACATTTACAACGTTTTTCATACACATGTGGACGCGTATTTTGCTGAATTACAATGATTGAACAAACAGTGCGTTGAATTATACAGGATATATTTTAAAGGGATCTTTTCACGCTTTGGTAAATTGACAAAATTGAAAAAAGTTGTTTCAGATTCGTAAGTTTTCGTTTTAGTTATGATATTTGTGAGGAAATAGTAATACTAAACATTAACCATGCTCTAATATAGCCATTATATGCATCTTTTGACGATTTTAAAACCTAAAAATTATAAAGCGTTGCAACGCGAAACGATTGAATAATTTGGAGAGTTCTGTTTTTGTCGTTAAATTTTGTGAAACTACGAAGATTGCTTATATAAGGTAAAAAATACGTCAAGAATGAGTACTCGGCGGAATAGCTCAGTAGGCTAAAGCGTTTTTACTTCAAGACTCTGGCAGGACTCCAGGGGTCACTGGTTCGAAACCTGCTCCGGGCAATGTTCTTTTCCCTTTTTAAATTTTTTTCTTGATTTTTTACTGGAGCTTTTACGATCCAATGTTTACATTTATCAATATAAAGCATTTAATGAATAAGTTAAAAAATGCCAAAATCTGTGAAAAGGCCCCTTTAACCGTTTAAACAACTATTTTTAGCTTCGTATTCCTTTACCATTTGAAGTAGGTGATTTTTTTTTATTCTAGAAAACCGCTTCACATTCTCAAGTTTAATAAAAACTAACCGTAAAATTATATAAAGGCAACAACAAATGAAAGCAAAATGTTTAAAATTAATATTTGGATTGTGTTAATTTTTTAAAGGATGCCCAAAATAAAACGCTTGTGTAGATCAAGATTGGTAAAGTTGCTCATTATTTTTGAAGACAGCAGTTTTATCGACATCTAAAAGCAACCTTTCTTATCTACAACGTGAAATTCAAACACATGGTACCATTCGAACGCCGGTAAACGTAAGCTCCAAAAACAATTTCAGAAAAAATAGTGTTAAAGACTACATTTGTTTCAATCAATCATACCCGAAATCTTCATATGAATATCTGGTGATCTTAAAAACTTATCAGTTATTATACGTTGTCAATAGCATATAATTTGTAAATACTTTAGTACAGTGTATTACAAGCTACACCATTACAATAACAATGGTAACAGAAAACACATGACTTTAATTGAAATTTACATACTCGTTATTATGATTCACCCAGATTTGCCTTTAATTTCTAAACGAATTGAGGCCAATGTGTAGTCGTTTCATGTTGGCCATGTTTTGCACATTGGATATCGTATATACATTTGGGTATTAATTTGTATATTAATAACCAGTTGCTGTTACTTACCGTTCACCATTTTGACAACTTTAAAATTCGCTTCACAGAATCTGACTATAAAACGTTATGACATCGCCTCAATGTTGGGATAGTTACCGGCTGTACTATGTCTGTCATTCTTTTCTCTGCAGCGATGAACTTATTAGTGAAAACAGCAGAGAAGATGAGCCAAGGTCCATCTCAGGTATACGCCAGCCACCAACAAGAGCCTTCATGGATGACATGACAATAACATCTAAGTCTGTTCCAGAAGAAAGATGGATGTTGGAAGACTAAGAACGACTGATCTGATGGTTAAGCCAGCAAAGTCCAGGAGCTGAAGAAAGGAGAGTTACAGGACCGATTTCGCTTTAGAGTCAACGGAGAACTCATCCCGACATAGACTTAGCAGACAGCAAAGAGCCTTGGCAAGTGGTTTAGAAACTCTCTCAACGACAAGGAACGTGTAAAAGAGATGCGGCAGCATTTAGTTGAATGGATGTAAGCCGTGGACAAGAGCGGTCTACCTGGGAAGTACAAGGCTTGGATCTACCAAGATAGAGCACTACCAAGACTTCTGTGGCCTCTTTTGGTGTACGACGTCCCAATATGGACTGTCGAAAACATGGGAAGAAATTAAGTCGCAACATCAGAAGATGGCTCGGAGTTCCAAGAAACTTCTCAGTATCGGTATCGGCCTTTACAGCTCGGACAGGAAGCTACAGTTTCCGCTTTCATCTCTTACATTGGATTTCAAGGTCACCAACGTCAGGCAAGTCATGATGATGCGAGACAATGCAGACGAAAAAGTCAGAGGACCACGGGTGGAAGTCAACATAGGTCAGAAGTGAAGAGCAGACAAGGCAGTCAACGACGCAGAATCCAGGTTCAGACACAGCGACGTCGTGGGGACAACTACTTCAGGCACTTTGGGAATAGGATGTATCAAAAGAGCCAGTCGGAGTGCTGCATCAATCGCAGAGAAGAGGAGGATGGTCCACGACGAAGTTCGGTCGACAGAGGAGGAGGCAAGACAAGCGGCAGCCATTGGAATGAAAACAACATGGCAGTTGGTTTAAGTGGTAAGGGGTCCAATCAAGAAGTGTGTCTTGGAGTGACATGTTGAAAATGGACCACCATAGAATTTAATCCCTTCTACGCTCTGCCTACACCAACCAACCTTCGGACCTGGAAATTCACTGATGACCCCACCTGCAAGTTATATGGAAGGCCAGCAAACGTAGAGCACATCCTATCTTCTTTCAGAGCAGCACTTACGAGCGGGATATACCGATGGCGGCACGACAAGATTCTCAGCGAAATTACAGCAAGCATTGATGTGGCACGAAAGAAGAAGCCATCAATGCACACTTTGCCAACCTTCATCAATTTTGTTAAAAATGGAGGATCAGTACCAAGCAACAACAGGTCTACACATTCAGGCATCCTAGATTCAGCGAGGGACTGGGAACTTATTTTAGATCTGAAGAAGCAGCTAAAATTCCCGATAGACGTCGCCGCAACCACTTTACGTCCTGACGTGTTATTGCTGTCAAGAGCAACGAAGAAGCTAGTGTTTCTGGAACTTACAGTGTCATGGGAAAAGCGAATGGAGGAGGCACGCGAGAGAAAGAAGGCCAAATACCCGCCGCTACTTGATGAGCGCCGTCGACAAGGATGTACGATCTGGAACCTCCCTGTCGAGGTTGGTAGTCGGGGCTTCGCCGGGCAGTCACTCTGGAAGGCCTACGGGGTATTTGGCATCACTAGAATGGCAAGGGGACGGACAATAGAAGATGTCTGCAATGGTTCAGGCAGATGAGAGAGCAACAGCGGACAGCTAATTTTGATCACCCTCGGCCGGCGCACCTCCGGATGATGGCGTGGATAGCGCAAAAACATCTAATGAAGGAAGACTCCACCTGAAGAAGAGACTGATGCATGGACATTATCCATAGTTTAAAAGTGAGGAAACAGTCATACTGAACATTAACCATGCTCTAAAATATCCATTATATGCATGTTTTGACGATTTAAAACCTGAAAGTTATAAAGCGTTCAACGCGAAACGATTAAATATTTTGGAGAGTTCTATTTTCTTATATTTTGTGATACTATGGCCGAGTGGTCTAAACGATAAACTTTTACTCCAGGGGTCAGTGGTTCGAGCCCAGATGAGGGTTACTTTTTTGTTTCTTTAATTTTATTCTTGTTTGTTTTTACTGGAGCTTTTTAGATCCAATGTTTTCATTAATCAATATAAAGCATTTAATGACAAACTTAAATACATGTCAAAATCTGTGAAAAGGCCAGTTAAAACTTATGTAGAAACCATATGGCTGAGAATTTTTCAGAAAAAAATCCACCACATGTGTCATAACTCTTTGATCTTGTTATGTCCCCCACCACTATAGTGGGGGACATATTGTTTTTGCCATGTCTGTTGCTTTGTTTGTTTGTGTGTTTGTTTGCGTAAAACTTTAACATTTGCCATAATTTTTGCAATATTGAAGATAGCAACTTGATATTTTGCATGCATGTGTATCTCATGGAGCTGCTGCACATTTTGAGCAGTGAAAAGTCAAAGTCATCCTTCAAGGAAAAAGGTCACATATATGTGGACATAGTATTTCACAAACACATCGCTTGTTGATGTTAGTGACGATCGTTGAACCAACAAAACAAATTAAAACCTACGCCGTATTTAAAAAAAAAAAGATATTTCTTGTTTATGGCTTAACGGTACATTGAAGGGATAAATTGCACCTTTACATTATATTTATGTAACGCTCAAAGCGGTGATAATGTTGTTTGATATATATATAGGAAAAGCAATGTTGCCGCCTCATTTTATAGTTCTTATTTAAACTACAGGGTAGCCAGTACCCTCAGGGTCAAAAGAATATATGCACTACAGCTAAAAGTAGACGTAAGCAGTCAGAATTGTGTAACCGCCGTTACATATTTTAACCGTTATAATATTTTTTATCAATTTTAGTGTATTTATAAAGGTAACAGCGGTTACAGTCATTTATATACGCGGAAGAAGGTTATGACTGTTTGTTTATTTGTCTACTTGCTGTAACATTAATATCAGTGGGTGAATAATCGATCAATCATTGTTCGCGTAACAAAATCAGCTATGATGAAAATTTACGATTCCGAAAGAAAATAAGTGTATTTTATACATAATCATATTTCAAATAATTCTATATTGTTGAAGTTATTATAAATGTATCGTGTTCTTAATTATTTGGCAAAGCTGTTTAACCCAGCTTTACACCTGAAATGACCTTTGCATAACGCCAGCAAAACCAAATGAATACACTCCATTCCATTGGCTTATTTGAGCATAACCCCTAGAACTATTTACAAAATCATCGCGTCTTATGGTAAAGGATGTAACACTGTTCAGTATAGGGAAATGCGGACTACTATCTGCATGCTCATAGAAAACATTGATACACATTTTGGCCCATTTTCAATTATGCATAACCGGTAAGTTTCATTCCCAATTAACCCAAGACTTTCAGGGTCAGTGCTGGATCAACAAATCGTCAGGAGAAGACGGAAAGTACAATCAATCAACTTCATATGATGATAACACAGTATTGCTTTCAAGATATCTAATAACACAATTTTAGGGAAAGATATTAATGCAAACCTATCGGTAAATGCCATTGTCTTTTACTGTGAGACAAAAACACCGAAATAGTATAGTGTCCATGATAAAAGTGTCCTATAATTATTTAGCCACACATGTGTGGCATAAGCGGTCAGTCTGTCTTAAAATCTGCCCTGCAAGCCAAAATAAGCTACCGACATTTGCCAGTTTGCTTTAAATAACACAGTGTGAGTTCAATTTTCAATCGGAAACTATCGAGGTTTAATGTTCCATTTACAAGACGCAACATGACTTTTAAAGACCCGCGTCATTCGAAAATGGTTCATATGCAATATGATGCAGAAGTAGATTCAGCCCAGCCTGCGCATCCGCGCAGTCTTACTGAGGAGGATACTAATGAGATAACACGAAACATTGCGTGCTTAATTTTATAGAGGAAAGCGTAATCCATGATCAGACAGCGCAAGAGCACAGGATTGGCTTGAGCTACGCTAGCCGCATATGCCATAAGACCAATTTTCGAATGAAGCGGATGTAACAGTGTTATTTGTATTAGTGGAAAAAAAACTGCGTCTTTATCAAATATCAAAATACCACAAGTATCGATGACGAAGAAATATTTTCATTATAAGTAATGTGAGGACACAAATGATGTTATCTCACCTAGAAAATTTGTATCTACAAACATTGTTATGTAGTTTAATATGCTTATAAAAAAACATTTCATGAGATGGATATGAGACTATTTAGTGAACAAATGACACAACAATAACTAAAAAACGTAATTTTCTTACCTTTATTTCAAAGTCAGGATATACGCCGAATATATTTTTTAAAGATATTTCTTGTTCGGTGCTGTTTAAATAAAACTACTCTTATAACCATCATGACCATTTTATTTTAGGCCACAATAAATTGATTAAATGTTCGTCAGATTTGCCGCACCTTAAAATCTTTAAATGCAATAAAAATATTTTTATAATTATTTTGCTTTAGCAGCAACAATTTTGCTGCGCACCTACTCATTTAATGATTTAGTTTAATTTAGCCTACGTGTTTTACGACATAGTCTCTTATAACGCTATGCGTTATTAGATTGGTTTATGGTAAAACAATGGCGGCATTCGTCTGTCTAGTCGAATCGACCAAAGACACAAATGGAAATATTCCATTTTCCAATTTTTTCCCGGGGCAAAGAGTCAGTGCATCACAGATAATTTTAGTAATTTATTTATCTCAGCCGCATCTACATCAGGATGTGAAATGTCGCAGGTATGCGTACGTTTGGTGAAAATCTGTAATAAACTTGTTGGTATTGATTAAGTTAAAATATCAAACGTTAACATGCAAACTGTTGATGGCTAAGTCCAAGGTGTACATTTTGCCCCAAAAACGTAAGTTTTACATAAGTGCGAAAGTGAAGATACTTTCTGCACCTCAACAACTTGACTGGGATTTGATTGACTTTTATATTAAAATACAAACTTTTACTACCTATATCTTATTGTTGTTTCATTAGGAAGTTATGTTTTTTTTTACTTAACAAAACTTAAACTTCTCGTTTCTAATTTTTACAGTGCTAAACAAACAAAAGTAATGCATGGATAATCAAATAATACCATAACCTATGATATTTTGAACTAATACAAAATCAAGAGATTTCGTGTCAGTGTTGTTTTTTTCCTAAAATAACAGCCTCTTACAGGCTGTATTCTAATTTTAAAAAGTACAATATGCTGTTTTCCAATGGCAAAAAGGAACTTGTTTTTCCAAAAATCTGGCCAAAATTTCCAATAAATAAATAAATATGCCAACTTTTTAAATAAACTTAATTGGTTTATTGAGTTTATCATACAGCTGTTTAATTCCCTAGCACTTTATAATATACATTTTAGGAGGCAGTTAAACATGCACTTATTAAAGGGGCCTTTTCACAGATTTAGGCATGTATTGAAGTTTGTCATTAAATGCTTTATATCGATAGATGTAAACATTGGATCTAAAAAGCTCAAATAAAAAATCAAGAATGCAATTAAAAAAAGAAAAAAAGTAACTCTCAAGAAGGCTCGAACCACTGACCTCTGGAGTCCTTGGGTAAAAGTCGACCACTTAGACCAATCGGCCATCCGTGCTCTTACAACGAAATATATATTTTATACTTTATATAAGTAATCCTTGTGGTTTCACAAAATATAACGACAACAACAGAACACTCCAAATTAGTCAATAGTTTCGAGTTGCAACGCTTTATACTTTTCAGGTGTTTAAATCGTCAAAAGATGCATAAAATGGCTATTTTAGAGCATGGTAAATGTTCAGTATTACTGTGTTCTCACAAATAGCATAACTTAAACGAAAATTTGCGAATCTGAAACAACTTTTTTTTAATTTTGTCAATTTACCAAAACGTGAAAAGGCCCCTTTAACAATGTGTATACTGTTATTTATAATAATAATAATAATGTTTAAATTTTCCCAAATTTCATGGTTTATCTCATTTTTCCCCAATCGAAAAGGCACAGGCTGTGAAATATAACGCGAAGATAAATCACTGTTTATGCTTGATGTTTATTGTATTGTTTATTGTTTCTTGTTATTGAACCATCATTGACAGAAATCTGAGCTTGATAATGAAAAACAACCTTGTACCGTGTTACATTTAAGTAGTCACTACCTGGTGTGAGTAAGCAGAACAGCTATTGGAGATTTTTTAAATTTATTTTTTACAAACATTGGATAAGAGCTAAAACACAGTTATTACTACTTAATGATCTTGTACTGGTATTTTACAGATATCGTGCATTTATTTGGCAAAATATTACAGTTTACATAGACTATATATGTTCTTTTTTTAATTTTTCACTCTCCGCTCGCCTGTGATTTAAAAAAAAAGTAGAATAAAAATTAATTTATTTTTATTTCGCTCGCTCGCTCTATTTTGTGGGGGCTTAAATACGTAGAACAAATCTTCGATATGTCGTGGCCTTATCGATGGCTATGCTTGCCTTCATATTAAATCGTTTTGTAAGTCCTTATTTAATTGGTCAAAAAGTGGTGTGCTTAGTTTAAAATCTGGGTCAAATTCGATAATCACAATATCACAAAACAAACTGGGTGAGAAAAATCTGCAGATATAAAAACCCGAATGGAGGGCTAGAGCAAATGTATGCGCACATATCGGAGATTGCATGATGAACAGGTCTTAAAGACGCAGTACATTAAAATTGACAATGCATGATCAAACATGACAATGGCGAGTATAATTTGAAGTGAGCAAATAAAACTAGGAGAAGGTTTAGTTGTAATGTAGCTTATTTCCCATTTGGCAACGAGGTGGTCATCGCCGTCGGCAATGGCCCTGAAAAACACAAGAATTGATATTTGATGTCTACAAAGTACTAGCATATTGTTTCTCTGTGATATTCATAACATAGTTGGACGCGCGTAGCTCCAGCCCCAGCCTGCGCATTGGCACAAAGTGTTCATGGGCTAAGGTGTTTGTTATTGCTACCACGAAACATATTGTGACTTAAAAGCGGATAGGGTAGCATTGACGAGTAAGATCCGTTTTCGCATGACGCGGCTTGTATGTGAACATATATATGTATAGATGAAATATTATTACCAGGAAGACACTGGCGGTTAAACAATTTCTGTTTATACTTTTCAACAATTGTACTTTTTCAACAAAAATACATGATTTGGTCGTTTATTTTTTGTTTGAGAATCATTGAGAATCATTAAAACGAATTTTATCATATATGAATATAATATTGTCAAAAGCCACAATAGCCTATATTAGATACCTGGATGCAGTGCCTTTTGATAAAAAATAAACGGGTGACTAAAAGCCGCTTCTTGTTACCCGGGGGTGACTAGAAGCCGATTCATGTCAGCCTGGGGTGACTAGCGTCGGCTTGAAGTCACCCCAGGGTGACATGAATCGGCTTCTAGACACACCCGGGTGACTTGTGGGCCAGTTTAGGTCGAAAATGACCCAATGAGCCATAGTAAATACATTAACTTGATAGATTTAACGAAATTAAAGAGCTCAAGTAGTCAATAACCACAAGAGAGAATTTAACCTAACCAAATAATGTAAAAACACCATTGGGATACGGGGGCGGTCCGGTTTGAAAGAATACCTTTTTATCTTTACCGCTCGGCCATTCCCGAATTTTGAAGTTTTTATTTAATGTAAGTGAATATCAGGTTTAAAACAAAATTCTTAACGAAAACAACAGAATCGCTCCAAATCATGCTATCGTTTAGCGTATTTAACGTGTGTAACGTTTAATTATTTTACTAAAATCATATTATGGTTACTGAGGAACATCTATTTTCAGTTTATGTCAGTTTCAGTATTTAGTGTTTAATGTTTTGCTTACTTATTCAAACAATTCTTTAATTTATTGTTTTGTAAAAAACTATTTAAAAATCACTCTGCAGAATAATCTCTCTAATAATTAAATTACTCATCATGTTGTGTATCTATGCAGATAAGATTAATTTGTGAAAGAAATTTAACATTGAACGAAAAAACCAAGCGACATTTAAAGTTTAAACGAACCTCCCGAAATAGTTCAAGACAATAAAAGTTAAGTAGCACATTTTCATATACCTCCTTTAGTACAATTGCACGATGAACACCCGTAAGCCCTATTCAGCGTTCTAAGGCATTGGCCCTCGCTGCAGTCCCTTACACCGAGATGGCAGGCATACGGATGGCCGATAAGCGGAGTATCGCTGGTTGCGCCCTTGCACCAGTCATCTGAAATGCACGATGCATATAAGAATCCGAATTAAACACTTTTTTCCTATCTGCTCACAGTTGCTCAAAATGGTAAAGGCCGCATTACAAACCTATTATTGTCAATAAATATATATGTATTTTTTGTTTTATAAAGTGTTTTTTCTCTTTAAAAATTATACAATTGTTTGAAATCTTTCTTATATAGTAATGTTATGGTAATAGGCTGTTAGCTTAATTGACCTTAATGTCTATAGAAATGGTGCCAAAACCACAGCACACGTTATGCATATAAAGCGATACTTTTTTATCCACACATTGATGAATTTAGTTTGGGCTTGTCACAAAATGCCTGCCTAGCCACTTTATTTTATTTCGTAATGACTTCAACTTGTTTATCATGATGACCTAAACTTGGTCACGTAATGTACATGATGATGCGTCGTTTATTCTAATCGAACTACCCACGTGTCATGGATGTAATTCACCATGTCACGTTTTTCCAAAATACTAATCATAATCACGTCTCATTTACAAATACTATTTTAATAATTGGGTATTGATATTTTGTACAAACAAAAAATATAGGGCTTGGTCCAATGTAGGTTACTGAATAGTACACATTTAACACATGCTGTAATGCAGGTATCACTGAATTGCACAATTTTAACAAATGCTGTAATACAGGTATCACTGAATATTGCACAATGTTAACACATGTTACCTCGCTTACCTGGTACCACCTTTATGATCCCTTCATCGGACGATTTAACATCGCTGTTAAACATTTTCGACGACGGTTTTATCGAACAACGAAGCCGCTTGAAGTTCATTGACATATTAGCCTTGTATAAGGCAAACTTCAGTGTCTGATAGTTTCCACAAGATTTCGTATTCAGTTTGTCGTCGAAAATAAACCATATTGAGTTGTTTGTGTTGTCCTTCTTGAAGAGAGCTTGAAACTCGCCATCGAAGTCGCTTTCTATGATAAGCCGCCCACGCGGATCGCCTAGCTCGCCCTCGCAAACGAAGGGGAGGTCAGCTCGCGTGAACTTATTGTTTATTATCTCCCTTGACATAGTCAGCTTTGGAACTCCCGGAAGTCCTTTAGAGAAAAAAATTAAGTCTATTAAATAAACTATACCAACTGTTATAATTGACGAATACTATAGAATAGTGTTTTTATTTTTATTTTCGTATGATACTGTTTCGCAAAATGCACATTTTAAGAGTGTTAACAAAAAGTTTTTAGCACTATAAATCCATGTTTTATATATCTCTTTTTTGAAAGTATAATACCATGTGATGTAGCTCAATAATGGTATATGTAAAAATATAGATTACATATATAAAGGCAAGATGTTTCCAAATCAATTGAATTCCTGTTATATAAATGAAACAATAAATAAAATTTACTGATAAACCTTTTAAATAGCTTCGTTTTATCGGTTGCCCGTTAACACGTCTTGGTATTCACAGTATAAGTAACAGCCTGGTAAGCAACACATACCGGGATAATTAACTACGTTGGACGTACTTACGCTGGAAACGAATTCTCTGCGTCACATTGATCCATGTCAAATCAGTCATTTTAATTGAGCAGACGTATGTGACAATACCCGATTTTCCGGCAGAATCGTTGCACGAGACTGGGTTAAACAAAAGATCTATTCTGACAGACTGATTGGATAGTTGTGTCGTATTGAGTGCGGAAATGTGTCCGTGTGTCTGTGCTACTGGTACTGTGAATTCTCGGGAGATGTAGAGCTCTGTCCAGTCTGTCAGGTTGGTCATCTCGAACGTGATATTTCCTGGTTCCCCGATATTAAATGTGTAGTATGGTTTCTCGAAATCAACTGAAATGGCAATATTTATAGCGTGTTTTGGTAATTAAATCGAAGGTTGAAAAGACTCGCATATATGTTGTATAAAAAATGGCGCACACCTTTGTAATAGTTTATTTGAAAAGTTCAGCATTCATTTTGGAACTTCAAATCAATAAACTTTTCTGACAAGACATTGAAATTGATAAGATTTTTTATAATTATTAACTTATAGACATTTTTTTAGTTAATTCATTACAATAACCCTTCTATTTAGTATGAAAATCTGACTTTTACATCGATTTCTGTCTGCTTACCTGAAGGCTTTGAAGACTCTGAAAATAATACACAATCGAGTATTACAAAAAATCAATTACCAACTCGTCATTAAAATCAAGTTACAGAAATTTATGTTAACATTAGCATAGAGTATCCTGCACACACATGCGACACTTGATTTTAATATACCAAATATTGTAATGAGCATCCAAACTAAATTTAAACTATATAATCGTCGTTTAAACAAAAGCGCGATCACAGAGGCGTGAAATATTATTGTGTTTTGGCGCGATGGCTAAAAGGCGTGCCTAAACATGATTCGACTCCGATTTTAAACTTAAATTGATGTCGGCATTTCACAATGCATCTTAAATGACACACTTGGTTAGATGTTTGATTTTCTTTAATGTCTATAATGAGCCGAACACGCGACCAATTAAGACGCTGATTACAATCGGGCCGTCATCACAAAACTGTTAATAACTTAAAATGACTCATGGAAAGTGTATACAGCAACGAAATATCGATTCAATCCAAAGCTATCAACGCTTAACGGTGTGATTGTAACGTTCACAAAGCTTTACGTCATGCGTGTACATGTACTCAAATTCGGTAACGCGTTTTTGTATATACATAGTTTAACAACATTTGATTTTTTAAACTAAATAAATGTCTGCGTAACAAGAAGTATCATTTTTAATGCGAAATACGTATGTAAATGTACATAAACATAAGGGTTAAGTCATAAGGTAAATATTTAACTCTTGAAACGGCACTGGTTCGATAATCCGGAAGATTAGTTCATCCGGAAATTTCTGCCGGAACGGACGTGTCTGGATAAACGCGGGGTCACTGTACTTTTTGGGATATGCATTGTTTAAAAAACATAATTGAAAGGAACAACGTCTTGAAAATTAAAAGATAAATGAAAGGAAAGAACTGTTGTTATTGGATGATTGTTATAATACGTACATCCCACAAATATGAATTTATAGCGATTACTCTTTCGCCTTATTATATCATTGCACTTAAACTATATGTAACTGTTAAATGCTACACAAGGCATGTATTTTTGATATTTATATGTAGATAAAGAAGAGGACGGTCAATCAACCCTTACTATGTTATTATATTCATGTCTTTTAAATCAATAGAAAGCATCATCACAATGGGCTCTTACTAATTTCTAAGAAGAACACGACTGCAAATGTTGCTCCCGCCAGTACTATTGTTACAATTACACTGGCGAAGGCAATACAGTAGCACCTGTTCTTGCTACGTGTACTATTGCTAGGTGTACTATTGCTAGGTGTACTTGGGGTGTCCGGCTCAGTGTCACCTATTTCATCGTACACCTCGCTATAGACATCGTCATGTTCGTATTCCCTGCTGTTTGACAAAGACCTTTCGGGTTTCATCTGAAACTATAGCTGAAGTGGATACATATGGATTAAGAGGGATTAGGTCGTTCAATATACACGTATACCAACATTTACATGGATGTAGTCTACTGTGTATTCTGCATGACAGACTGACTAGTAACGTGTTTAACATCATTAAATGTCTCTTTTTTTTTATATAATATGATAAAAAAACTATTGAACATTATCCAAAATCCGTGTTATCAAAACATTCTCGTTGCGTGGTGTACGCCGTATTTGTCCTAAAATATACGTATCGAAACCCGACATTAATTACATCGAATTTAATTGTTTATTTAAGCTAAGTACGTTGGCTGAATGATTTTGCAGTAAACCATATTCGGTAAAATATTCGGTGAAACATTATCGCTGGAAAAAGTTTATTTACTAATTTTCGATTATTATTGCAGCGGAACGGTTAACGAAACGATGATTGTTCAAAACCTTCTTTTAAAAACGCTATCTGAAGTGCCTGGTTGACCTACCTTCTCCAGACCAGTTGCAACGCCTTTTGGAATGCCACCAAAGGTATATTGGCTTTCGTCATTATCGAACGTTGTGTACGGTTGATAGTCGGGTTCGGGTGGATTATCTCTCATCAGACCTCGATACCCATTAGCAACAGCCCCTCTACCCGTCTGTACGTTCGTCCCTCCTGAACTGCCGTCGACGTAACGTGCATGTGACGTTAGAAACCCAGGGTCATCGTTGGTGAGAGGCGCTTGTAAACGTTCACTCCTTAAGCCACCGTTAGCCGAATGAACTGGTAAGCTTTTACTCCTAGCATGGCCGTTAATCAGCTGATGGCGTGTCCTTGACCTTTTATCATCGCCATTGGCTAACTTTTCACGTAATACCAGTATATCACTCTTTACCAAATGTCCCCGTATCCTTTTCCCATCAGCATAACCATTGGTCAAAGGCGAATGAGCCCTAGTATATCCATTATAAAGACGAAACACGCTTCTGTCTCTGTGTTCACTCAGCGGTGTTAAGTAATCGATGTTTATATCTGTGGTATCTGTCATCTTATTTCAAAAGTTTTATATGTTTGTTGTTGTGTTTATACATTTAGATTGTCTCTAATATTTTCGATAAAAACATAGATCTGAAGTGTTATGTCCTGGTTGAGGTTTTGAAATACTCCGTTTGTGGCTAATGTGCATCCTTGTGTGAAGACATTGCGATTTCAAAATCATTAATACTTATAATTTAAAAAATTGCGTTATTGCGTTAAATCTGATACAGATCTGCCATAATATTTCAAAATAGTGTGATTTTTAAAATGTGCTTAAAAAAATTCCACTCATATTTTCCGTGCCTGAACATACCAACTGAATATACGCGCATTGTTTTCAGTTAAATTAAAAATACTGATCTGAAATGCTATGTCAGCATCCGACTTACAGAACTAAATATGATACGTCTTACTTCCTGATTGAGATTTTGAATTACACCGTCCGTAAGACAGGTACATTATTTTGTGACACTTTTTCAGAATACATACATAAGTTACAAAGAAAGAATGAAAGTTATTCAATGTATGAATTTATAATTATTTTATTTATTTAATTATGCAAACATAATACAATTATCAATAAATAACTGTAGATTGATATATTAATTGCGATAACTAATTTAACAACCAAAGTAAACGGCTACCAGTTAAAATAATTAAGACAAAATATGCAAATATGATGGCAAATATCATTAACTAACGGGAGATATGTATGTTGAGTGGAATTCCATAACCAAATTAATAAGTAAATTACTAGTCAAATATTGCCCATATGGTATATATCATACACTGCCCGTGATACCGTCCATAACAAATAATTTGCAAAAAAAAACACAACTTACTTTGGTATATACATAGTGTTTACGTAGTAACATGTTGTTTTTTTATTAAAAAATAAACGTGAATGCTGATTGGGTTTAGACATAAACCAATTCGGGTCCACGTAAAATTAATATTTGTCAATATGCATGGAAAAAGTATTTAAGAAAAAATATTCGGTGGTTATGTGGATCCAACCTTGAATGGAATGCTAAAACAGACAAGTTGTGTATACATTTAAAAAGTAAAAGAGCTTAACTCAAACACATCTATTCTTTCTAATTCTTATAATTAACAGTGCATATATTTTTACTAATATTCTTTATTTCTGTTACATATGGGAAAACTAAAACAAATCTTATATTTAAAAGTACACACTTTACCAAAAATGTTGCAACGATCATTTAGTTTAATAATTAAAACATAACGTTGGGTGCTATTTAATGACAAAGTTAGATACCTCACAATACAAATACATACAATTTGAACAATTTGTCGCAAATTTACATGAATGAACTGTGAATCTTTTATAACAACGAAGCGCACAGTAAACGGACAATTATACGCAAAATACTACTAGTATTTTGTATAAAAAACGAACATTTTAATTCAAAGATATAAGTGTATATAAGTGTATATAAAACATAGCCATGGGGATAAAAACCTGTTTATTGAATAATTATATGACAAAAATTAGTATATATCTTCACGAGCTAATGATTCTTAAGGGCTTTATTTATATTTTATTTATAATTTGAACATTAAAGCGTGTTATGAAATGTTGCATACATGTAAATAACTTATATATGTAAATTTGCTACAATTACATGGCTTTTTTTAATATGTTAGCTCTTAGATGGAACATTCAAGAGATGTTGGTCCTTGAAAAAACGACAATTCAACATAAGAGTAGCAAAAGAGTACACTAATCGCTAAAGATTTATATTTAAATACACAATTGACAGTCCAGTGATTTTTTTTCAAGGCGTATTTTGTTGCATTCGAGTAATCCAATTTAGAAGCACATAACGACTGTATTCAAATTAACAACATCCCAATTGTAAAACTTTGCATGTATTACCGGTATTGGCACACACATAATACTCATGTTTTATGTTTATAGTTTTATCGAGACATCTGATGCTTATAATTCAATATTTTCTCCACTAACTTCTAATTTATTGTTGTATTGTGAGAGAGACTATCTGAAATGAATGCTTGTTTGTAAAAATACGACCTCACGGTAAACGTCCTTTAACTATGCGAATACATAATTTATATCGCAGCAGAATAGGATCTGAAAGACAAATCTACATAAACATGTTAACTGTTTTAATAAGAGCATTGTCCAAAAATATGCATATAGGTAAACCTACTTTACTTTAAGGCATTGTAAATTAAGGAAATTTGGCTAAATTATGAGGTATTTTGTTCGCAAATCGCAATGAAATGGAACATGCAGTTAATAAAAAAGGATTGACTTCAAAAAACGACATAGAACTGTTGAGACAAGAATTATTACAGATGAAAGAGGCCACGAGGCATGAGCTTGAAGTCTTACGACTAGACTTGGATACGCTGACATAAGTAAATTCTCTTTTAAACGAGAGATTTCACGCAACCCAAACTCCTAACGATATACTTAAACAGCAGCTTTTCTATGTCAATAAGTAAATTGGCTTGATTCAAAATGAATCTATACAAGCCAGAAATGAGCGTAAGTGTTAATCAATTTATCTATCAAACCTTTTGCTGACTTATGTACATTATGGACTTATGTACTGATCCTTCGCTTTGTTTAAAATGATGTAGATTCTATTTTATATAAATGTAGTGTTAATATTCCATACATTGTAATAAGGACTACAAATGGAGGCGGTGGCTTCAATTGCTTACCTTGTGTACTTATACGCCTTTATCATTCAACGTGTTTTCAAAAGTTAATCAAAATACATGTGTAAATTGATTTTAATTGTTGTCACAGTGAAATATTAAGTCTATCTTCATGCACACTCGGAAGTGTTACTTTGAACGCGCTTTTTGGTGGCAATCTGCTCACTTTTGAAGTTGTGTTGATAATATGATGTTAAGGTGTTTTTTTTCTTTTGCAGAGTTATTCATAACATGTTCAAAGTATTTCTTACATGTGGACGCGTAATTTGCTAAAATCACAATGATTGAACAAGCAGTTCTTTAAATTATACAGGAAATATTATAACCGTTAAAACAACTATTTTAGCTTCATATTCCTTTGCCATTGGATGTAGGGGATTTTTTTATTCTAGAAAACCGCTTCACATGATCAAGTCTTAAAAAACTAACCCTATGATTATATACAGGCAACAACAAATGAAAGCAAAATGTTAAACATTAATATTTGGATTTTTATATTTTTTTAAAAAGGATATCAAAAAGAAAACGCTTGAGTAGATCACGATTGGTCAAATTACTCATTATTTTTTTAAGACGGCAGTATTATCGACATCTAAAAAGCAACCTTTCTTATCAACAACCTGAAATTCAAACACATGTTACCATTCGCACGCCGGTAAACGTAATGTCCAAAAACTAATTTCAGAAAAAAGTAGTGTTAACGACTACATTTGTTTCAATCAATCATACCCGAAATCTTCATATGATTATCTGGTGATCTTAAAACTTATCAGTTATTATACGTATAATAATAGCATATAATTTGTTAATACTATAGTACAGTGTATTACAAGCTGCACCATTCCAATTACCATGGTAACACAAAACACATGACTTTATTTGAAATTTAGATACTCATAATTATGATTCGCCCAGATTTGCCTTCAAGTTCTAAACGCATTTATTCCAATGTGTAGTCGTTTCATGTTGGCCATGTTTTGTAAATTAGATATCGTATACATTTGGGTATTCATTTGTATATAAATTACCAGTTGCTGTAACTTACCGTTCACTATTTGACAACTTCAAAATGCGCTTAACAGAATCTGACTATACAACGTCATGGCAACGCCTCGATGGTGGGATAGTTACCGCCTGTACTATGTCTGTCATTCTCTTCTCTGCAGCGATGAACTTATTAGTGAAAACAGCAGAGAAGATGAGCCAATGTCCTTCTCAGGTATACGCCAGCCACCAACAAAAGCCTTCATGGATGACATGACAATAACATCTAAGTCGGTTCCAGAAGGAAGATGGATGCTGGAAGACTTCAGAGTCAACGGAGAACTCATCCCGACATAGACTGAGCAGCCAGTAAAGGGCCTTGGCAAGTGGTTTAGAAACTCTCTCAACGACAAGGAACGTGTAATAGAGATGCGGCAGCAGTTAGTTGATTGGATGCAAGCCGTGGACAAGAGCAGTCTACCTGGGAAGTACAAGGCTTGGATCTACCAACATGGAGTACTACCAAGATTCTGTGGCCTCTTTTGGTATACGGCGTTCCAATATAGACTGTCGAAAACATGGAGAAGAAATTAAGCCGCTACATCAGAAGATGGCTCGGAGTTCCAAGAAGCTTCTCAGGTATCGGCCTTTACAGCTCGAGCAGCAAGCTACAGCTTCCGCTTTCCTCTCTTACATTTCAGTTCAAGGTCACCAACGTCAGGCAAGTCATGATGCTGCGAGACAGTGAAGACGAAAAAGTCCGAGGAGCGCGGGTGGAAGTCAATACAGGTTGGAAGTGGACAGTAGACAAGACAGTCAACGACGCAGAATCCAGGTTCAGACACAGCGACATCGTGGGGACAACTACTTCTGGCAGGTTGGGAATAGGATGTATCACTAGAGCCAGTCGGAGTGCTGCATCAACCGCAGAGAAGATGAGGATGGTCCACGGTAAAGTTCGGTCGACAGGGGAGGAGACAAGACAAGCGGCAGCCGTTGGAATGAAAAAAAAACCCATGGCAGTTGGTTGAAATGGGAAGGGGTCCAATCAAGAAGTGTGTCTTGGAGTGACATGTGATAAATGGACCACCATATAATTGGATTCCTTCTACGCTCTGTATACGACGTGTTGCCTACACCAACAAACCTTCGGACCTGGACACTCACTGATGACCCCATCTGCAAGTTATGTGGCAGGCAAGCAAACCTAGAGAACATCCTATCTTCTTGCAGAACAGCACTTACGAGCGGGAAATTCCGATGGCGGTACGACAAGCTCCTCAGCGAAATAGCAGCAAGCGTTTATGTGGCAGGAAAGAAGAAGCCATCAATGCAGACTTGGCCAACCTATATCAATTTCGTTTAATAGGGAGGATCAGCACCAAGCAACAACAGGTCTACCAATTAAGGCATCCTAGATTCAGCGAGGGACTTGGAACTTATTTTAGACCTGAAGAAGCAGCTAAAGTTACCACCAGACGTCGCCACAACCGCTCTACGTCCTGATGTGTTGTTGCTGTCAAGAGGAACGAAGAAGCTAGTGTTTCTGGAACTGACAGTGCCATGGGAAGACCGAATGGAAGATGCACACGAGAGAAAGAAGGCCAAATACCAACCGCTACTTAATGAGCGCCGTCGACAAGGATGGACGACCTGGAACCTCTCTGTCGAGGTTGGTAGTCGGGGCATCGCCGGACAGTCACTCTGGAAGGCCTACGGGGTACTTTGCAACACTGGAATCGAAAGAATAGAGGGACAATAGCAGATTTCTGCAGGCAAGCAGAATCAGCCTCAAAATGGTTATGTCAGATGAGAGTGCAGCAGTGGAAAGCTAATCTGTCTCCGATCAATGTTCATCACTCGGCTGGCGCTGTCGTGGACAGCGCCGAAACATCTTATGAAGGAGGACTCCTCCTGAAGAAGAGACTGTGAGGAAACAGTAATACTGAACATTTACCATGCTCTAAAATATCCATTATATGCATCTTTTTGCGAAACGATTGAATAATTTGGGGATATCTATTGTTGTCGTTATATTTTGTTATACTATGGCCGAATGGACTTTTAATCCAGGGGTATTTACTTTTTGTCTGTCTTAAATTGTATGCTTGTTTTTTTACTGACGCTTTTTAGATACAATGTTTTCATTAATCAATATATTTCATTTAATTACAAAATTCAATACATGGTAAAAAAGCCCCTTTAAACTTATGTAACAACCACATGGCTGTGAATTTTCCAGAAAAAAATCCCCCCACATGTGTCATAATTCTTTGATCTTATTGATGTGAGTGGCGATCGTTTAACCAACAAAATAAATTAAAACATACGCCGTATATATTTAAAGAAAATTTCTTGTTAATGGTTTAACGGTACATTGAAGGGATAATTTGCACCTTTATATTTATGCAACGCTCAAAGCGGTTATAATGTTGTTTGATATATATAAGAAAAGCAATGTTGCCGCCTCATTTTATAGTAGTTTCTTTAAATTTCAAGATTTAAACTACCTGGTATCCATACCCTTTGGGTCAAAAGAACATATATGCAATAAGTAGACGTAAGCAGTCATAATTGTGTAACCGCTGTTACATATTTGTAACCGTGATAATAATTCAAGTGTATTTATAAAGGTAACAGCGGTTACAATAATTTATATACGCGGAAGCAGGTTATGGCTCTTTGTATATATATGTCTTCCTTCTGTCACATTAATATCAGTGGGTGAATCATTGTTTGCGTAACAAAATCAACTAAGATGAAAATTTACGATTCCAAAAGTAATAGTGTTTTTTTATAAACAAACACATGTCAAATTCAAATTATTCTATATTTTTTAACAAGTTATTGTAAAGGACTCGTGTTCTTAATTATCCGGCAAAGCTGTTTAAACTCGCTTTTCACCTTAAATGACCTTTGCATAACGCTAGAAGACCCAAATGAATACACTCAATTCCATTGGCTGATCTGAGCATAATCCGCAGAAACATTAGCAAAATCACCGCGTCTTCGTAGTATAGGATGTAACACTGTTCAGTGTAAGGAAATTCGGACAACTCTCTGCATGCTCATACGAAACATTGGTACACATTTTGGCCCAGTAACAATTACTCATTACCGGTAATTTCTATCCCCAATTCCCCAAGACTTTCGGGGTCAGTGCTGAGTCAATAAATCGGCAGGAGAAGACGGAAAGTACACTCAATAAAGACTTATGTTGATAACACCGTATTGCTTTCAAAATATCAAATAACACGAATTCTATGGAAAGAAATTAATGCAAAGCTATCGGTAAATGCCATTGTCTTGTACTGTGAGACAAAAACACCGAAATAGTATAGTGTCCATGATTTAAGTAAGGTCCTATAATTATTTAGCCACACATTTGCATTAGCGGTCAGGTTGTCTTCAAATCTGTCCTGCAAGCCAGAATAAGCTACCGACTTTAGCCAGTTTGCTTTAAATAACACAGTGTGAGTTCAATTTTCAATCGGAAACTATCGACGTTTAATATTCCATTTACAAGACGCAACATGACTTTTAAAGACCCGCGTCATTCAAAAACGGATCATAATTATGCTGCAAGCGTATCTCCAACCCAGCATCCGCGCAGTCTTGGCAGGATATGCAAACTGAAGAGGATACGAATGAAATCACACGAAACCTTGCTTGCTTTGTTGTATAGGGGAAAGCGTAACCCATGATCAGACTGCGCAAGAGCGCAGGTTTGGCTTGAGCTGCGCTTGCCGCATATGCCAAAAGACAAATTTTCGAATGAAGCGGATGTAACAGTGTTATTTTAACTAGTGAAAAAAAAACTGCGTCTAAATCAAATATAAACATACCGTATGTATCGATGACGACGAAATATATTTATTATAAGTCATGTGAGTACACATATGATGTTATCTCACGTAAAAAAAATTGTATCTACTAACATAATTACTTAGTTTAACATGCATGCCCTAATGAAAAACATTTTATGAGGTGGATATAAGACTATATTAAGTGAAAAAATAACACAACAGTGACTTAAACAACGTACATTTTCTACCTTTATTTCAAAGTCAGGGTATACGCCGAATATCTTTTTTAAAGGTATTTCTTGTTCGGTGTAGTTTAAATAAAACTACTTCCTGAACCATCATGGCCATTTGATTTTATCGATGGCTATGGTTGCCTTCATATTAAATCATTTTGTAAGTCCTTATTTAATTGGTCAAATAGTGGTGTGCTTAGTTTAAAATCTGGGTCAAATTCGGATATAACAATATCACTAAACATACTGGGTGAGCAAAATCTAAACAATAGAAACACGAATGGAGGGCTAGTGCAATTGTATGCGCACATATCGGATAAGGCATGATAAACAGGTCGTATAGACGCAATACATAACAATTGACAATTCATGATCAAAAATGCCAATTGCGAGTATAATTTTAAGTGAGTAAATACAACTAGAAGAAGGAAAGATGATAGTGCAGCTTATTTCCCATTAGGCACCAAGGTGGTCGTCGACAATGGCCCTGAAAAACACAATAATATGATATTTGTTGTCTACAAAGTACTAGTATATTGTTTCTCTGTGATATTCATAACATAGTTGGACCCATGTCATGCGATAAAGGGTATTATACCATTTGCTTCGTGCGTAGTTCAAGCTCCAGCCTGCGCATTGGCACATATTGGTCAGGAGCTAAGGTGTGTGTTACTGATACAACGAAACCTTTTGTGACTTAAAAGCGCATAGGGTAGCGAGTTACATCCATTTCCGCATAACGCGGCTTGTATGTGATCATATATATGTATAGATGGAAGTATTATTATCAGGAAGACACTGGCGGTTAAACAATTTCTGTTCATTAATTGGTTTTCTGTTGACAAATTATTTAGACATGCTTTAAAGGGTAGTGTTAAAATGTTTTATATGTTTAGAAATCTCCCATATTAAATGCATAAACTTGATAGATTTAACGATATTAAAGAGTCGTCTATGACATCATGATAGATTTTAACCTAACCGAATGATGTAAAACACCACTGTAATTCGGGGGTGGTCCGGTTTGAAAGCATACCGCCTTAACCGAATAAAGATTTATTTAAGTTAATTGATTAACATGTTTAAACAAAAAAATAACGAAAACAACAGAATTGCTCCAAATCATGCCATCGTTTAGCCTTTGTAACGTTTGATTTTTAGTAGCACTTTTTCACATACCTCCTTTAGCACAATGGCAGGAATAGCACACATAAATGTATGACAGAGAGTGAAAACAGTTTAGAGTGTTGTCCTGGCTGCAGCCCGCTGGGACGCCCAAGACGATGCCGAACTCGCTGCACATGACTCCGAGATGACATTCGTACGAATGGTCTATGATAGAAGTCTGCTTGGTTACGCCCTTGCACCAGTCATCTGAAATAAAAATGCAAATAAGAATCCAATTTAAACACGTTTTCCCATCTGGTCACAGTTGCTCAAAATAGTAAAGGCCAAATTACAAACCAAATAGAGTCAAATAATATATTTGTTTTGTTTTATAACGAGATTTGTTTCTTTTTAAATTATGAAATGTTTGACAAACAATTGCCTGAAGTCGCTATTTTATGTTAATCTTAAGGTAATAGACTGTTAGCTTCAGAGACCATTTATATTTGTCGCAATCGTGCCAAAAAACAGAACACGATATACGGTACATATACAGCGATACTTTAATACACACATTGTGCTTGTCACATAATGCCTGCTTAGGCACTTTATTCCAGTTCGTAATGACTTCAACGTGTTAATCATGATGACACACACTTGGTCACGTGATGCGCATGATGATGCGTCGTTTATTCTAAACGAAGTACCCACGTGCCATGAACGTAATTCACCATGTCACGTTTTGACAAAATACTAAGCATAATCACGTCTCATTTACAAATACTATTTTAATAATTGGGTTTTGACATTTTGTACAAAAATATGTACGGCTTGGTCCAATGCAGGTATCATTGTACACATTTAACAAATGCTGTAATGCAGGTATCACTGAAATGTAGAATTTTTACAAATGCTGCAATGCAGGCATCAATGGATTGAACAATTTAACAAATGCTGTAATGATGGGATAACCGAATTTCGCAAGTTTAACTAATGCTTTTATGCATGTAGCCATGAATTGCACATTTTGTTTTACAAATTTTGTAATGCAGGTATCACTGAATTGCACAATGTCAACAAATGGTGTCTTGCTTACCTGGTACCACCTTTATGATCCCTTCACCGGATGATTTTATATCGCTGTTCAAAATTTTCGAAGACGGTTTTATGGAACAACGAAGCCGCTTGAAGTTCATTGACATATTTATCTTGTGGAAGGCAAAATAAAATGTCTGATAGTTTCTACATGAATTCGGAGTAAGAGAGTCATTAAAAATAAACCCGATTGAATTGTTTGTGTTGTCCTCCGTGAAGAGCGCTTGAAACTCGCCATCGAAGTCGCTTTCTATAATAAGCCGTCCACGCGGATCGCCTAGCTCGCCCTCGCAAACGTAGGGGAGGTCAGCTTGCGTGAACTTATTATTTATTACCTCCCTTGACATTGTCAGCTTTGGAACTCCCAGAAGTCCTTTAGAGAAAATATTTCAGTCTGTGTAATAAACTATTACAACTGTTTTAATTTACGAATGCTATAGAATAGAGTTGTTTTTTAAATTGTCGTTTGAATCTGTTTCACAAAAAAAACATTTTTAGTGTGTACGAAAAATGTACAAGTTTTAGCAATATCAATCCATGTTTTATATGTATTCTTTTCGAAAGTCTAATACCATGTGATGTAGCTCAATAATTGTATATGTAAAAATATAGATAACATATATAAAGGCAACATGTTTTCCAAATCATTCGTATTCCATTTTTATAAATGAAACAACAAATAATATTAAAAACCTTAAATAGCTTCGTTGTATCGGTTGCCCGTTAAGACGTCTTGGTATTTACAGTAAAAGTGTAACAGACTGGTAAGCAATACATACCGGGGTTCTTAATTTCATTGGACGTACTTACGTTGGAAACGAATTCTTTTTGTTACATTTATCCACGACGAATCAGTCATTTTAATTGAGCAGACGTATTTGACAATCCCCGATTTTCCGGCAGAATCGTTGCACGAGACTGGATTAAATAGAAGATCTATTCTGACAGAATGGTTGGAGAGTTATGTCGTATTGAGTGCGGAAATGTGTCCGTGCGTTTTCGCATTGGGACTTATCCTGTTGGCCGATTCGACTGGCACTGTGAATTCTCGGGAGATGTACAACTCTGTCCAGTCTGTCAGGTTGGTCATCTCGAACGTGAGATTGCCTGGTTCCCCGATATTAAATGTGTAGTCTGGTTCATCGAAATCAACTAAAATAGCCATATTGATAGCATGTTTTTGGTAATTTAAGCGATGGTTGAAGAGATTTACATCTATGTTTTATAAAAATGGCGCACACCTTTATATTATCTTATTTGAAAGGTGCAGGATTCATTGTTGAACTTGAAAAATCAATAAACGTTCCTGACAAAACAATGAAATTGATAACATATATTTTATAATTATTAACTTATAAACATTGTTTTTACATAATTCATTAGAATTACATCACTGTTTAATATGAAAATTTGACTTTTAAATCAGTTTCTGTCCGCTAACCTGGAGGCTTTGAAGACTTTGAAAATAATAAACAACCGAGAATTACAAAATTACGATTACCCACCAGTCATTATTATTCAAGTTACAGAAAGAAATGTTAACATTAATATAAAGTATCAAATTACTCTCTGCAAACACATGGGACACCGGATTTAAATAATAATATCAAATAATGTAACTAGCATCTAAACTAAATAGATATATAAACTAAATAATCCATTTACTTATTGGGATATGCATTTTTAAACAACATGGAAAGGAAAACCTCTTGAAAGTTAAAAGACAGATAAAAGAAAAAAAACTGTTGTTATTGGATGATTGTTCTAATACGTACATCCCACAAATATGAATTTATAGCGAATACTCTTCCGTCTTATTCTATAATTGCACTTAAACTATATGTATACTGTTTAATGCTGCATACGGCATATATTGTTTGATACTGATACCATCATAAATAAGAGAACAGTCAATCAATCTTGACTATGGCATTATGTTCATGTTTTGTTAATCAATAGACATCATCATCGCAATGGACTCTTACTGATTTGTAAGAAGT
The DNA here is from genome assembly GCF_020536995.1 of Dreissena polymorpha. NCBI lineage: Eukaryota > Metazoa > Mollusca > Bivalvia > Myida > Dreissenidae > Dreissena > Dreissena polymorpha. The sequence continues at coordinate 49,195,253 of NC_068368.1, read as the reverse complement.
ACACGACTGCAAATGTCGCTCCCGCCAGTACTATGGTTACAAGAACACTGGCCAATGCAATCAAGTAGCATCTGTTCTTGCTAGGTGTACTATTGCTAGCTGTACTATTGCTACGTGTACTTGTGATGTCCGTCTCAGTTTCACCTATTTCATCGTACACCTCGCTATAGACACCTTCCTGTTCGTACTTCTTACTGTGTTTTGACAAAGACGGGTTGGGTTTCATCTGAAACAATGGTTGATAAATATGGATTAAGAGGGATTGGACCGTTAAATATACACGTATACCAACAGTTACAAGCATGTAGTCCACTGCATATTCTGCCTGACAGATTAACTTATAATGTGCTTCATATCATTAATTGTGTCCTATTTTGTTAAATGATATGATAAAAAACTATTGAACATAATCCCAAAACCGTGTTATGAAAAAATTCTCGTTGTATTGTATAAGCCGTAATTGTCCTAAAATGTACGTATCAAAGGCCAACATTTATTGCAACGCATGTTAATTTTTATTTTAACTAATTACTTTGCTTGAATGCTTTTGCTGTAAACCATATTCGGTAAAATAACAAAAATCGGTGAAACATTATCGCTTGAAAAAATATTATTTACAATTTCATATTTGTATTGCAGCGTAACTTTTCCGGAACGCTGATTGTTCAAACACTTTTTTTTAAAAACACTATCTGAAGTGTCTGCTTGACCTACCTTTTCCAGACCACGTGTAACGCCTTTCGGAATGCAACCAAAGGTTTACTGGCTCTCGTCATTATTGAACGCTGTGTACGGTTGATAGTCGGGCTCACTGTTATCTCGCATCAGGCCTTGATACCCATTACCAACAGCCTCTCTACCCGTCTGTACGTTCGTACCTCCTGGACTGCCGTCAACGTAACGCGCATGTGACGTTTCAGTCCTAGGATCATCGTGGGTAAGAGGCGCTTGTAAACGTTCACTCCTTACGCCACCGTTGGCCGAATGAACTGGTAAGCTGTTACTCCTAGCATGGCCATTTTTTATCTGATGACGTGTCCTTGACCTTTTATCATCGCCGTTGGCCAAATTTGCACGTGATAACGGTATATCACCCTTAGCGTCACCATTTACCAAATGTCCCCGTATCCTTTTCCCTTTAGCATAACCATTGGACAAAGGCGAATGTGCCCTTGTATATCCATTATTATGACGAGACACGCTATTGTCACTTTGTTCACATCGGTGTTAAGTAATCAATGTTTATATCTGTGGTATCAGCCATCTTATTTCAAAGTCTTATATGTTTGTTGTTATGTTTATAAATTAACATTTTCACAAGCAATTTCAATTTCTAAACTCACCAATTTGATTTACGTGCATTGATTTCAGCTCAATAACACAAATATATATGAAGTGCTATTTAAATACGCGTCTTCAGATAAACTTACAGACCTTAATATGATACGTGTTTCTTCCTGATTGAGGTTCCTAATCACTCCATATTTAGGATATGTAAACAGTTATGTAAATATATTTACACACACTGAATAAACGCCCATTTATTTCAATTCGATAAAAAATACAGATCTGAAGTGTTATGTCACCCGTCTGACAGAAGTAAATATGATACTGGTTGCTTCCTGGTTTAGGTTTTAAATTACTCTGCATTCTTGTGTGACGCCATTGTGACTTCAAAGGCATGAATACTCCTTATTGAAAATATGAATTCAGACGATTATTTGAATACTTTTGCGTTAAATCTGATACAGATCAGCCATCGTATTTCAAAACAGTGTGATTGTTAAAATGTGCATTAAACACAATTCAACTCACATGTTCCGTGCCTGAACATACCAACTGACTGTTTTTTTAGTTTAAGAAAAATCTTGATCTGAAATGCTATTTAAATACCCGTCTTCAGATAGACTTATAGAACTTAATACCCTGATTGGGGTTTTGAAATACACCGTCCGTAAGACAGTAACATTATTTTGAGACACTATTTCAGAATACATACAAATAAAACGTGTAACGGAAGAATGAAAGTTATACAATGTATGAATTAATAACAAGTGTGTTTCTTTATTTATGCAAACATACTGACGGATATCAATAACTGTAGATAGTTTTATTAATTGCGAGCCCATATAAAATTAAACAAGCAAAGAGAACGGCTTACAGTTAAAATAATTAAGACAAAATATGCAAATATCATGGCAAATATAATTTACTAGCTGTGTATAGTGATGTTCAGTGGAATTCCATAACCATATAAATAAGCAAAATTTAAGTTCAATGTTGTCCCATATGGTATATATCAGACACTGTCCATGATAATGTCCATAAAAAATAAATTGCAAAAAACTTAGTTTGGTAAATGCATAGTGTTCACTTAACAACATGTGTTATTTAATGAAAAATAAAAACGTAAATGTTGATTGGGTTTAAACCTTAAACAATTCGGGTCCACGTAAAATTTAATATTTGTCAATATGCCTGGAAAAAGTATTTAAGAAAAAATATTCAGTGTCTATGTCGATCCAACCTTGAATTGGAATGCTAAAACAGACAAGTTGTGTATACAGTTAAAAAGTAAAAGAGCTTAACTCGAACACCTCCTATTCTTTCTTATTGTTCAAATGAACAGTGCATATATTTAAACTAATATTCTTTATTTCTGTTTATTTTTTTAATATTGGAAAACATCAAACAAATCTGCCATTTAAAGGTATACGATCTGCAAAAAAGGTTTCAACAACCATTTAGTGTACTGTTTAAAACATAACGTTGGGTGCTATTTGATGACAGAGTTAAATACCTCTCAGCAATACACATACATACAATTTGAACAATTTGTCGCAATTATATATGAATGAACTGTTTATTTTTTATAACAACGAATAAAACAGTAAATGGTCAATTATACGCAAAATACTATTTTGTTTTAAAAACCGAACGTTTTGATTCAGATATATAGTCTTATATAAAACATAGCCTTCGTAGAAAAAGCCTGTTTATTGAATAATTATATGAAGAAGCAGTTTAGATGTTCACGGGCTAATGACCTTTAATTGATTTATTTGTTTTTAATTGATAATCGAACATTAAAGCGTGTTATAAAATGTAGCATACATGACAATTACTTATGTATATAAATGTGCTATAATTACATGTCTTTTTGATATGTAAGCTCTTAGATGGAACATTCAAGATATGTTGTTCCGTGAAATACCGCGATTTAGCGTAAGAGTAGCAAACGAGTACTGAGACATAATCCTTGATACACGATTAACTTAAACAAAGTCCATTTCAGATTTATGAGCGTTTTATTTCTGCTTATCAAACTCAACGCAACGTTTGCAAATGTTTATGAATTCAAGATAAAAGCGAAGATCCCGAACGGGCCCCACCCGTGACAGCAAGAAATTACGACCTCTCCTATCCGGCTGTTGGCGTGATATTGACTATTTACTAAAAACAAAATACAGAAGCTGATTGTAACGCATGCAAAATCTGATGGGCCGTATGTAAAGTCATATGTCTTACAACTGCAACGTAAATATGACGTATGCAACGGAAACATAACGAATACATAAGGAATAGACCGATTTATTTTTACAAACAAGATAAACAAGGACTTCTGTCAAGTCTTATTAACGTTTAATACCCGAGGCTAATGAAATGTTGATCTAGATGACTACCTATTGAAGATTGTATGAAATTTGGTTTATAGCGTTAATACAAATTTCGATTATTATATTGATTCAATAATGCCCTAAATATTCGTTACGTTACAGTACATGAATCGCTAAATATTTATAATAAAATACACAATTGTTGACAGTCCAGTGACTTTTTCAAGACAGATTTTGGTGCATTCCATTAATCTAATTCAGAAGCACATAACGACTGTATTCATATTAACAACACCCCAATTGTAAAACTTTGTATCGATGTATTATTTGTTCACATATAATATTCATGCTCTATATTTATACTTGTATCGAGACGTCTGGTAGTTTTCATTCAATATTTTCTCCACTAATTTATAATCTATTTTTTTATTTTGAGAGAAACTATCTGAAATAAATGCTTGTTTGTAAAAATACGACCTCACGGTGAACGTCCTTTAACTAAATGAATACATTATTTATATGGCACTAATATTCACACGGATCTGGCAGCAGAATAGGATGTAAAAGATAAATCTACATGAACATGTTTACTGTTTTAATAAGAACATTGTCCAAAAATTTGACATATAGGTAATCCTACTTTTAGGCATTGTAAATGAATGAAATTCGGCTAAATTATGAGGTATTTTGTTCGCAAATCGCAATGAAATGGAACATGCAGTTAATCATAAAGGATTGTCTTGAAAAAACGACAAAGATCTGTTGAGACAAGAATTAGAAAAGATGAGAGGCCACAAGGCGAGACTGCAGTCTTACGCCAAGACTTGGATACGCTGACAAAAGTAAATTCTCTTTTAAACGAGAGAGTTCACGCAACCAAATTTAAAACGACATACTTAAATATACCAACACTATTATGTAGTTTTATATACGTGCTCTTGGTGACAAACATTTCATGAAGTGGATATGCGACTATTAAGTGAAAAAAAGAAACAACCATGACTTAAAAAAGTAAATTTTCTACCTTTATTTCAAAGTCAGGGTATACGCCGAATATATTTTTCAAAGATATATCTTGTTCGGTGAAGTTGAAATGAAACTACTTCTAAAAATCATCATGACCATTTCATTTTATCGATGGCAATATTTGCCACTATATTAAATCGTTTTGTAAGTCGTTGTTTAATTGATCAAAGAGTGGTGTGATTTTTTTAAACTCTGGGTCAAAGTCGGCAATCACAATATCAAAAACAAACTGAATGAGAAAAATATGCGAATATAAAAACACGAATGGAAGGCTAGTGCAAATGTATGCGCACATATCGAAAACGGCATTATGAACAGGTCTTAAAGACACACTACTAAAACAATCACAATCAATGATCAAACATGACAATGGCAAGTGTAATTTTAAGTGAGCAAATACAACTACAAGGAGGCATAATTGTAGTCCAGCTTATTTCCCATTTGGCGGCACCGTGGTGATCGTCGACGTCGGCAATTGCCCTGAAGAACACAAGAATGTTACATTTGTTGTTCTCAAAGTACTAGAATATTGTGATATTCATATTAACATGTTTTGACCCGCGTGATACGAAAAAGGGTATTATGCCATTTGCGGCGTGCGTAGCTCCAGCCATAGCCTGTGGATAGGCACATATTGGTCAGGAGCTAAGGTTTCTGTTAATGATACCACGAAAATTATTTTGACTCTTAAGCGGATAGGGTAGCATCTGACGGGTGACATTCATTTCCGCATGACGCGGTTCGTGTGTGAACATATATATGTATAAATGAAAGTATTATTATCAGGAAGACACTGGCGGTTTAAAACATTTAGACATGCTTTAAAGGGTATTGTTTACATATGTTTCACATGTTAAGAAGTCGTCCATCTTAAATGTTTTAACTTGACTAATTTAACGACATTTAAGAGCTCAGGTAGTCTATATTAACAAGAGAGTATAAAACCTAACCCAATGATGTAAAAAACACCACAGGGATTCGAGGGTGGTCCGGATTACCGCCTTGACCGCTCGGCCATTTACGAGTTCTATCTCGCTTCTTAAGAGTTTTATTGAATGTAATTGATAAACATGTTAAACAAAAGATTAACAAAAACAACAGAAATGCTAAAAAATCATGTTATCGTTTTGCGCAAGTAACGTACGGAGACGTATGTGGTACACCCGGATATTATGGTCATGCCGGATCAGTTAATATCTACTTACTGTTAAATAATATGGTATGTCGTCATAATTGTGAAGGTTTTTCTATTGAAAAGTATATGGTTATGGAAGCGTATATGGTACACCCTGATGCTGTGATGATGTCAATATTCTATGACGACATTATGAAAAAGGTGTCATGGCGTAAAAAAAGCTTATCGTGTCGACTAAAACTATGATGGCAAGTCATTTTGACAAGAGCATGACGCCGAAAATTATGTTTATTCGTCGATTTAGATCATGTCGACAAAATATTTTTTTGTGAACAGCCGAAAACATTTACATCGAGACTTGAACTTAATGTCGTTATAACGAGTAAAATTAAGAGAAAAACCCTACAAAACTATGACGACATACCATTTTATATCACTGTAAGTCGATATAAACTAATCCAGCATGACCATATTATTGGGGTGTACCATATTCTATGACGGCAAAATATGGAAAAAGTGTCATGGCGTAAAAAAAATAGCTCATCGTGTCGACTAAAACTATGATGGTAATTCATTTTCACAAGAGCATCACGCCAAAAATTATGTTGATGTGTCGACTTAGATCATGTCGACCAAATATTTTTTCGGGAATATCCGGAAACATTTACGTCGAGACTTTAACTTAATGGCGTTATGGCGAGTAAAATTAAGTGGGAAAAAGCAAAAAACTATGTTGACATACCATGTTATTTCACAGTAAGTCGATATCAATTAATCCGGCATGACCATATTATTGGAGTGTACCATATACCCATAGTATGTCGACATAGTTTTGTAGCTTTTTACCTCTTAATTTTACTGGCCATAACAACATTATGATGTTGTGATGATGTCAACATTCTATGACGGCATGATATGAAAAAGGTGTCATGGCGTAATAAATAACTCATCGTCGACTTAAGCTATGATGGCAGGTAATTTTCACAAGAGCATGACGCCAAACATTTCGTTGATTTGTCGACTTAGATCATGTCGACCAAATATTGTTTCGGGAACAGCCGGAAACATTTACTTCGAGACTTTAACTTAATGTCGTTATGGCGAGTAAAATTACGAGGGAAAAACCTACAAAACTATGACGACAAACCATGTTATTTCACAGTAAGTCGATATAAACTAATCCGGAATGGCCATATTATTGGGATGTACCATATACGCTTCCTTAGAAGGACGGATTGTTTATTAAATTTTTTGCGTCCCGATGACATTTTTTATATAATATGAAGACGAGTAGATATAATTTAAGTGCACAAAGGGGTGTGTGTACAAATGTTCGCATAATATCTGCGCGGATCACTGGATGTCGACATGACTCATCGATTTATTGATATAACATATGGATATGTCGATTTATACATGACGATATATATCGTCAACATTATATTGGTGAGATTACCGAGATTATGTCGACTAAATGATTTTTCGGGAAAAGCCGGAAATATTTACGTCGAGACTTCAACTTAATGTCGTTTTGGCGAGTAAAATTAAGTGGCCAAACCTACACAACCATGACGACATACAATGTTATTTCAATAAGTCAATATAAACTAATCCGGCGTGACTAAATTATCGGAGAGTACCATATACGTTTGAGTAATATGCAGATAAGTTTGATTTGTTAAAAATTTCATAATATTGAACGAAAAAAGCAAGCGAATTTCAGAGTTAACATGAACCTTTAGAAATAGTATTAGACTATACAAGTTTAGCAGCACATTTTCATATACCTCCTTTAGTACAAATGCACGAGTCACATCCGTAAGCCCTATTCAGAGTTCTGAGACATTGGCCCTCTCTGCAGTCCATTGGGACGCCTAAGACTATCCCATTTGTACTGCAGCTTACCCCGAGATGGCAGGCATACGGATGGCCGATAAGCGGAGTATCGCTGGTTGCGAACTTGCACCAGTCATCTGAAATGCACGATGCAAATAAGAATCAGAATTAAATACTTTTTTTTCAAATCTGTTAACATTTGCTCAAATGGTAAAGGCCGAATTACAAACCTAATAGGGTAAATTACTATATTTGTTTTGTATTATAATGAGTTATTTTCTTTTTAAATTATGAAATGTTTGGCAAATAATCGCCTGAAGTCTCTCTTTCATGTTACTGTTAAGGAAATGGGCTGTTAGCTTAAACGACCTTTAATGTTTTAGCAATCGTGCCAAGACAACTGAACACGTTATTCATATAAAGCGATAATAATTATTTACGCATTGAGGGATTTATTTTGTGCGTGTAACACAATGCATGCTTGCCAATGGTTTCCATTTCGTAACGACTTCAACGTGTTAATCATGATGACCCACACTTGGTCATGTATCATGCGTCGTTTATTTTAAAGAAATATGTCACCATGTCAAGTTTGTCCAATACTGATCATGCTCACTTCTGATTAACAAACACTATTTAAATAAATGGGTATTGACATTTTGTACAAAAAAATATATACCTGTCCAATGCAGGTACCACTAAATTGCACACAAGTAACAATGGCTGTAATGCAGGTCTCACTGAATTGCACAATTTTAAAAATGCTGTAATGCAGGTGTCACTGAATTGCACAATTTTAACACATTCTGTTATGTAGGTATCACTGATTGAACAATTTAAAAAATGTTATAATGCAGGGATCACTGAATTGCACAATTTTAACAACTTCTGAAATGTAGCTAACACTGAATTGCACAATTTGAACTAATGCTATAATGAAGGTAGCAATGAATTGCACATTTTTAACAAATGGCTGTTATGCAGGTATCACTAGATGCACAATTTGAACAAATTGAGTCCCTTTTACCTGGTACCACCTTTATGATCCCTTCACCGGATGATTTAACATCGCTGTTCAAAATGTTCGACGACGGTTTTATCGAACAACGAAGCCGCTTGAAGTTCACTGACATATTGGGCTTGTGGAAGGAAAAATTCAATGTCTGATAGTTTTCACAAGATTCCGTAGTCAGTTTGTCACCAAAAATAATCCCTATTGAGTTGTTTGTGGTGTCTTCCGTGAAGAGAGCTTGAAACTCGCCATCGAAGTCGCTTTCTATGATAAGCCGTCCACGCGGATCGCCTATTTCGCCCTCGCAAACGTAGGGGAGGTCAGCTCGCGTGACCTTATTGTTTATTACCTCTCTTGACATAGTCAGCTTTGGAACTCCCGGAAGTCCTTTAGAGAAAATATTTCAGTCTATTTAATAAACTATTTCAACTGTTTTAATTGACAAATGCTATAGAATAGTGCTTTTTTAAATTTCGTATGAAACCGTTTCGCAAAAAATACATTTTTAGTGTGTAAGCAAAATGTACAAGTTTTAGCAGTATAAATCCATGTATTTGTTGTCTCCTTTTTGAACGTCTAATGACATGTGATGAAGCTCAATAATTGTATATGTAAACATATAGATTACATGTTTTCCAATTCATTCGAATTCCAGTTTTATAAATGAAACAACAAATAATATTTCCTATCTCTTAAATAGCTTCGTTGAATCGGATTCCCGTTAAGACGTCTTGGTATTTACAGTATAAGTGTAACAGCCCGGTAAGCAATACATGACGGGGGTAATTTAAGTGACAATATGGGCATCTAACAGTTTAAAGGTGTCTATCGCAACCGTTTTTTATTGTTGGTGTTTTCACTTCATATACACTTATATTTGTTAATGCAGCATCAACATACTAAAACAATTTCCCGGAAAGCTAAAAAATAATGCATTTGAATATCAACCGTGCTTTCATTTGACAACTGATCCTGCATGTACGACGTGAACCTAAATTTAGTTTTAGTGCAGATTCGTTCATAGGACACAAAGACACAATTTTGTTTTATGGATCATTTCGGCTTAGAGGACTGGGTGAGTCACGTAAAATATTGAATATAAAATATATTTTTTGTAAACAACTGGTAGCAAAATGAGTTGCAGATAATTGGTCAGTAACCACATTTTAACTTACTCTTTTGACCTGTTAATTCTTTTCAGTTTAATTCAACAGTGAAAAATGCCCATAATATCACTTTAACGACATTTTACGTACTTACGTTGGAAACGAATTCTTTTCGTTACATTGATCCACGACGAATCAGACATTTTAATTGAGAAGACGTATTTGACAATCCCCGCTTTTCCGGCAGAATCGTTGCAAGAGACTGGATTAAATAGAAGATCTATCCTTACAGAATGGTTGGAGAGTTCTGTCGTATTGAGAGCGGAAATGTGTCCGTGCGTCTCCACATTGGGACTTGTTCTATTGGCCGATGCGACTGGTACTGTGAATTCTCTGGAGATGTAAAGCTCTGCCCAGTCTGTCAGATTTGCCATCTCAAACGTGAGATTTCCTGGCTCCCCGATATTAAATGTGATGTCTGCTTCCTCAAAATCAACTGAAATTGCCATATTGAAAATGTATTGGTAATTAAAGCGAGGGTTGAAGAGATTCGCATATATGTTGTATAAAAAATGGCGCAAACCTTTATATTATTTTTTTGAAGGGTTCAGGATTTATTGTTGAACTTGAAAAATCAATAAACGTTCCTGACAAAACATTGACATTTATAAAATATTTTATAATTATTAACTTATAGACAGATTTTGTTTACTTAAATCATTACAATAACACTACTATTTACTAGTATGAAAATCTGACTTTAAAATCAATTTCTGTTCGCTTACCTGGAGCCTTTGAAGACTCTGAAAATATAACACAGTCGAGTATTACAAAAATACGATTACCAACTAGTCATTAAAATCAACTAACATTAAGTAATGTCAACATAAATATAAAGTATTTAATTACTTTTTGCTAACACATGAGACACTGGATTTTTATACACCGAATAATGTAATTAGCATATATACTAAATATAAACTAAATAATCCATTTAATTATCGGGATATGCACTGGTTAAAATACGTACTTGAAAGGAAACCCCTCTTGAAAATTAAAAAGCAGATGAAAGAAAAAACTGTTGTTATTGGATGATTGTTCTAATACGTACATCCCACAAATATCAATTTATAGCGTATACTCTCTCGGCTTATTCTATAATTGCACTTAGACTATATGTATACTGTTTAATGCTGCACACGGGATATATTTTTGATATTGATACCATCATAAATAAGAGAACAGTAAATCAATCTTGACTATGACATTATGTTCATGTCGTGTAAATCAATAGAAATCATCATCGCAATGGACTCTTACTGATGTCTAAGAAGAACACGACTGCAAATGTCGCTCCCGCCAGTACCATGGTGACAATGACACTGGCCAAGGCAATCAAGTAGCATCTGTTCTTGGTAGGTGTACTTTTGCTTGGTGTACTATTGTTAGGTGTACTTGGGATGTCCAGGTCTGTGTCACCTATTTCATCGTACAACTCGCAATAGACATCGTCCTCTTGATATGTTATGCTGTGGTTTGACACAGATCTTTTGAGTTTCATCTGAAACTATAGCTTAAGTGGATACATATGGATTAAGAGGGATAAGGTCGTCAAATATACACGTATACCAACATTTACATGCATGTAATCAACTGTGTATTCTGACTGACAGACTGACTTATAACGTGTTTAATATCATTAATTGCATCCTTTTTTGTTAAATAATATGATAAAAAACTTTTGAACATAATCCAAAACCCGTGTTATAAAAAAATTATTGATGCGTTGTGTACGCCGTAATTGTCTTAAAATATACGAATCGAAAGCCCACACAAATTACTTCGCATTTGAAGGATTATTTTAGCTAAGTCCTTTGCTTGAATGCTTATACTGTAAACCATATTCGGTAAAATAACAAAAATCGGTGAAACATTATCACTTGAAAAAGATTATTTACAATTTTCCTAATTTTATTCCAGCGGATTTTTTTCCGGAACGCTTATGGTCCAAACCATCTTACAAAAACACTCTTAAGTGTCTGGTTGACCTACCTCCTCCAGACCACGAGTATCGCCTTCCGGAATACCACCATCTGTATAATGGCTCTCGTCATTATTGTCCGGTTGATTGTCTTGTTCGGGTGGATTATCTCTAATCAGACCTTGATACCCATTAACAACCGCCCCTCTATCCGTCTGTACGTTCGTCCCTCCTGGACGGCCGTCGACGTTACGTGCATGTGATGTTTCAGTCCTAGGGACATCGTTGGTAAGAGGCGCTTGTAAACGTTCACTCCTTAAGCCAGTGTTGGCAGAATGAACTGGTAAGCTTTTACTCCTGACATGGCCATTCATCAGCTGATGGCGTGTCCTTGACATTTTATCATCGCCGTCGGCCAAATTTTCACGTGATACTTGTATATCATTCTTAGCGGCGCCATTTACCAAATGTCCCCGTATCCTTTTCCCTTTAGCATAACCATTGGCCAAAGGCGAATGTGCCCTAGGATATCCATTATTATGACGAGACGCGCTTCTGTCACTTTGTTCACTAATCGGTGTTAAGTAATCGATATTTATATCTGTGGTATCTGTCATCTTATTTCAAAAGTTTTATATGTTTTTGTTGTTTCTTAAACATATACATTTTCTCTAAAAGTTACACAAACAATTTTATTTCTTAACTCACCAATTGAATGTACGTACATTTATTTCAGTTCAATAACAAAAATATATATGAAGTGCTATTTCAATACCTGCCTTCAGATAAACTTACATACCTAAATATGATACGTGTTACTTCCTGATTGAGGTTCTTTATTACTCCGTCTGTAGGACATGTACACAGTTACGTGAGTCTATTTAAAACACACACACACACACACACACACACACACACACACACACACACACACACACACACACACACACACACACACACACACACACACACACACACACACACACACACACACACACACACACACACACACACACACACACACACACACACACACACACACACACACACACACACACGCTGAATATACGCCCATTTATTTAAGTTCGATTAAAATAAAGATCTGAAGTGTTATGTCACCCTGCAAAACTAAATATGATACTGGCTACTTCCTGGTTGAGGTTTTCAATTACTCCGTTTGTAGCTCAGGTGCATCCTTCTGTAAAGCCATTACGACTTCAAAGGCATGAGTGATCATTATTTAAAATATGCAGGCAAAATATTATATGAATAGTTTTGCGTTAAATCTGATGCAGCTCAGCTATCATATTTCAAAAAAGTGTTTTTGTTAAATGTGCATTAAACACAATTCCACTCACATTTTCCGTGCCTGAACAAACCCACTGAATATACGCTCATTTTCAGATAGACTTACATAACTTACTTCCTTATTGGGGTTTTAACTGTCACCGTCCATGGAATAGGTTCATAACAGGGGAAAGCTATTTCATAATAAATGAAATTATTATGTGCAAAGGAAGAATGCATGTTTAGACTTTATGAATTCGTTATGATTGTGTTTATTCAATACGCAAACATTGTGTCAAATATCAATAGCAAACTATGGATAAGTTATGTTCATTGCACGTCCATATTAAATAAAACCTGCAAAATATACGGCTTCAAGCCATAAACATTGAAACAGTTTAAACAATAATTAAATACCTATAATTCAATATGGTATATATCAAACAAGTGCATGCAAGTTCATGCGTATACCGGTAACTAGAAAACTGTTTTATATTAGAAAATTATTGTCAAAGAATTTTAAGTATATTAAAGGACAAGCATTTTTTCACAATGAACCATGACTATTAAGGATGTGCTGAAATAATACTAATAGATATTGCATTTGTGTATCCTGATATAAAAGAGATTTATGTGCTGATTATTCGATTTTACATGTATGCGATTTGAACCTATTCATATAAAAATAAATTGCAAATTTACTTGATTGATTGATACATAATGTACCCTTAATAACATGTTAATTAAAAAATCCCGGTCCACGTAAAATTAATATAAGGGTATACGACTGGCAAAAGTATTTAGGAGAATATATGTTGTTTATGTGAATCAAACTTTGAATTGCATGTTCAAATAGACAAGGTTTGGACACAATTAAAATGTAAAATGGCTTAACTAAAACATATCATTTTCTTTCTCCATGTTAAAAATAAAAAGGCTTACAGTGCACATAGTAAACCTTATATTCATTATTGCTGTTATATATGGGACAAATCTAATGAATCTTATATAAAAAAGGTATACGCTCTACACAAAAATAGCGACAAACATCTTGTGAACTATGAAAAACATAACGTTTGATGCTATTAAGTGACAGAGTTAAATACCTCACAGAAAAACACAGATAAAAAAGTTTTCAATTTGTGGCAATTAAATATGAATACACTCTTAATCTTTTCTACAAACGAATCACACTGTTTACGGTCAATTATTGAATAGTTGTAATTTTGTAAGAAAACAACAGGGTTTAGCTTAAGAGTGCATGGATCGCGAGCACTTAGGTGGAACATAAATAAATAATGATGTTCCGTGAAACACTCGGCTTAAGCATAAGAGTTGCATAGGAGTACATGAATCGCTAAATATTTATATGTCAATACACATATAGTTATTTAAGCAGTGATAGTTACAGGACGTGTTTTGAATCAGCTATGAAATACGCGAGTTATATACGTTTTGTGTCATATTTTCGATTATTTTTTTGTGGTTGTGTAGTATGAAAGATGGGAAAGGTGTTCGGCAATAATGCTTCAGGAAAAATAAAAATACATTTCATATACACGACGGGTATGCGGATACTTTGTAAACAGATGGCACTTCGATAACAGAGCAAAACAAAAGCCACGCACGGGAGGAGCGTTCTTCAGCTTTTTTTGCATTGATATTATGTTCATCCGGTTTTCAGACACGGGACATAGTTGGGGCAATAAATGGTATAGCACTTCGTATTGCGAAATAAGAAAATCGCAGAAAAACGGTGGATTATATAAAAACACGATACAATTCCTCGATAATCAGCATGAATTGAATGAGCAGTACATATTTCAACATTATAAAAATACTTGGAAATAAGCCAATAACATTCAAATTTTTAAAGAGTCGTATGCCAAATTTCCATGGGCACTTCTTTAACCGATAATCTCAATGATAATGGCCATTCTATTCCCGTTTAGGCGACACTTTTTACCAGATAGAACACACTATTTTATCAGAAATGCAGAATTCTCTGTTGAATACTTTTATAGTTAGCAGACAATGTATAAAAATGTATGTTCTGGAGTAAATAAAAAACGAATTACCGAAACATGTTCTTCTCCCTTTGGAATATGATTCTGATTTTGTATAAATGTAAAAGATAAATGGAAATTTATTCGATATGTCTGAAGAGTACCGTCTATGTGACCATATATTTTCCAGTTTTCGAGTCACCCAACCGCTGGATCTTCGCATAGTACACGAACTTCAACAATACTAACGTTTTTTGTAGCGAAACGGTTTATCTAAAGAATGTATAATTATGTCCTAACAAAGGTACCAAGGTCATTTACTTATATATTACATAGCATGTCACGAAACATGATTCTGCTAAAACTGCTTCTTAAAGATAAATATCGCCAATAACGTGATTTAGGGTCAGATGAATCGCACTTCGAGCGCACGTTATCACTGTGTAAAACTAGGTGCTTCTTATAAGCAGAGCTCAAGATGAAGGGAGTTTTCAATAATCGTATTTGTGCTGTGGCTGCGCATTAGTATCGTCTTGATGATGCGATTCTAATGAGCACCAACGACATAGGATTTTATGAGGAACAAAGGTGTATTTCCTCTTAAAGACCCCATCGTTTCCGCTATTAAGTGCTCTGCTATAAGTAAAAATAAACACGATCGTGTAGATCCAAATGATCCGTTGTATGTTCATCTCACAAAAACTCAAGTTACCACTAAAAAAAGTTTAGTATGTAGATAATTATTTCCGGTCGTAACTTGAAAGGAATATATTTCTTCAAAAATAAGAATTATAATCTAATTTTTCGTAAATGCAATTATAATATAAGTAGTATTCATTATGTGAATTTTGAAAACGATCAACGCCATTGGTTATATTTCACATGTGTTTTTAATTAAATAATGCACAGGTTCCTAATGTGTCGCGCCTGACAAGGCACATTGATTCGTACTTCAAAATGTTTGGTAAGAATAGCCAATATATACATAAATGCATTTCATGTAGAAGGTAAAACACGGTTATCAGAGTGCCCAATTTGTTGAAAGTCTCTGTTATTCGAAGTGTCCTTTATCGGGAATCAAAGTATCCGCAACTGCATGAATACCACCTTTTAAAACATGCCCTACCTTCGTGTATATTTCATTGAATAATATCAAACTTTCATTATTTGAAGCACAGTAAATACTCTACATGCTGGAATATCAAAGAATTTCTTGCAATATTTCTAAGTAGTTTTATTATGTTTAATGTTTACTGTTCATCCAGTTCATGCTGTTTTCCGACCGAATTTTAAATCATTTGAAGAAAAATCTACCATTTTTCCGTGAACTTTTTTATTCACAATAGAAAAAGATACACCATTTATAATCTCGACATGTGCCTTGTCTAAAAACTAATTTGGTTAATAACTGTACAAAAAAACACTGAGGAACTCTCCTCTCGCGCTTGACTTTTGTTGTTCTCTGTTATCGGAGTCCCATCTGTAATCAAAGTATCCGCATAACTAACGTGATATAGTACTTTTGAGAACATGAAATATATTTAGCGACAAAATATCTCGTCATTCTAGCTTTCGTGAGCGAATATTCATAAAATTAATATCGGGGAATAATTGTTTATGTCTATTGGCCCTGTTTGTAACTCAAATCGGGATTGTGTACTGTGGTGGTGATATCAAAGTTTTATATGTTGATAGTTTGCCTTACGGAAGCATTTAACCCGAGTAAGAAAAGTTCACCGGGTAATTATCTTTGCCATGTTTGAGTGTAACGCAACCACCCAAGATGGCTAACGGAGACAACTTTCAATGCAGAGATAATGTTCTCTTTATTCTGGGTGAAGATAAAGATCTGTCAGCCTGTTAAACACAGAAAACAGGTGATGTTGAATATCATTGTATCAGTCTTAATCAATGACAACAAAACACGAATGTTGATAACAACACAGGCAGCACAGACAATAGACATGATCCAGTAGCAAAGTTTTCCCTTCTTATCTTGTTATCGACTTGACGCAGTCACAGTCACTTATCTTCGGTTTGGTCCCAAACACAAGACAGAACAATAACAAGACAGGAACCACATGTGTAAAGGGCAAACGGCAAGCGCAATCGGCGACACCTGCCCCAACGCCAGGAGCCCAAATCAAAGGGAAACGAAAGAGTAAGAAACGTCGGCTTGTGGACTCATAATACACTAGACAACGAAAGTACACTCTCTATAATAGCGGGAAATGTATGCATTATTACAGCCTTATATAAACTTACAAACAAAATGCGTGAAAGTCTGAGAAATAGAATGGAACTAGAAATTAGTATTGATGATAAAATAAACATACATCAACAGTGAACACAGAGGTTGGACAAGCAATCTCTTAAAAACAATAAACGATCTTAACAAAGAACTAACAAAGGTCCGTGCAAACGTTAAACTTGCGTCCGAAAATGCAATAGGAAGAGTAATAGTAACATGTAACGTGAGAATGACAGCGAAAGCCGTTCTTTACATATAAGCATCCAACCAGACACACGCGACAAAAAATAGTCGTCATAAAGCTAACTAAATGTGAACAGATGGAGTATTGATAAACGTGAAAGCAGTAGCAACCGAAGATGGTAATATCCAACTACGAACTTGGAATCATAATAGCTCAATGCAAACATGAAGACGAACTTGATAAAATCTTGAAAGCTAAAAATACATTGAAGCTTAGCAGAGCATACAGCAAAATGTTGATCGAAAAATCTAGAGTATCGTTAGAAAGAGAAGCGATATTTTATCTTACAACGATTGCGAATCGTATCGGTAAAGACAATATAACATTGCGAGGAAAGAAGCGTGTACCTCGACATGACGCTGACAACCGGAAGAACATTTGGCGGAAGAACGACAAGACACATATAGGCACGTTACCCGCGGATCGCAAGCTCACGAACAGAGATTAACATACACTTTGGCACGAACAGGTGCGAGTCACGAGTCCCGCAGGGACGATGGCAGAGGTTACATCGGAAACTTCACAATAACGAAAACAAAGGCAATTACTCCAATAACGCAGGGCGCCCCTACAGGGAAACATCCTACCGGCGTCATAAGGTGGCATGAGAGTTTTGGAATCCAAATAGGCTTAATACAAATCATTCATCTGACAATTTTATGCTAAAAAAATACTGCACCAATAATTTAAAGCTAGATATCGTTGGGATCGCCGAAAGTAGATTAAAGAATCCAAAAACATAAAGTTGAGAGAGTACACTTGGTATGGAAACAATTGAACCGATACACATATAAACGCCCGAAAAGGGAGTCGGTATTTGTGTGAAAAATGAACTCTTTGAACGCTTCCATATAAATCGTTTAGATAAATCCTATAAAGGAATAATATTGATATCCATAGAAAGCAAATATACCACAGACTCGTCGAGACAGGGAAATGAAAACGATTTTCTGCACAAACTTCTAGGTTAAAATGACGTCAATCGAAATTGGACAATACTGACAGTGATTTGTGATTCCAACGCACGTATCGGTGATACACTTCTCCCATTGACTAACTAGTGCATCGTGATGAAATTGAATACGTAAAAAATCAATATTGTTTACCTTTTGTAGACTTTCTATTTAGTGCAAACTTGTTAATACTTTACGGAAGAAACATTACGAAAACAACGACTTCAATAGCGTTTTAAAGCGTAGGTGTGCGGTAGTCGACCACTGTTTACTGCCATACGAACAGTTAAACAAATTTACGAATTTTCAAGTTTTGCGCCTATATCCTTTTTGTATCCAATTCATTAAACATTATCAGCCTAAATAAACATATTTTCCAGACCATTCACTCCCGGAATAGAATATCTGTCTTACTACAGTTTGAGAAACAGTTAACGCCCAAAAAGACAATAATATACGCCGAATTCAAAGCACACGATACTACCGAGGAAATAAATCAGAGACGTTCATGATGTAGTAATGTAATTGAATTGATTCGCAATAAAAAAATAATTAAGAAACAAATAAACATGAGCGGAAACGTATTGACAATTCGTATGATGATTCCATCCGGTGAATCGAGGGAAAAAAACATGGTGAAATAAAGATCTCGATGTACTAGGGTCAAACGTGTGCATCAGCAAAAAAACAAATGATCAGACTTTGACCACATACCAAGTGAAATGTACAATAACAAAACTTGACACACGGTATAATAACACCTGTATTATAAATCCTGCAATCGAAGCAGTCGAGGTATAACGGTTACTTCGGCCTTCTCTAAAGCATAATGCGCTGTGCTGAACAAAACAAATGAAGACCGAGGCTGAGGAAAACAATAAAATATGTATCAACCAAAACGGCGTTTTAAGCGTAGTACAACTGCTCATTTATCGACGCTGACCGACATACTGGAGTACATAAAACGTAAACGTAGACTTTTCCAAAGCCTATGACCCAATGAACCATGGACTACTTTTTAATAAACTATCGAGTTACGGTATAAAAGGTAAATTTCTAAACGCAATCTTTTATCTGTACATAAATGATTTGAGTGAACACTTAAACAAAAGTGGTATAGGTATTGACTTGGATATAAAATCGATGAATTACCTATTTTACGCGGATTACCTTATATTGTGTCACATAATGCCTAAGATATATTAATAGGGGTAGTTGAAATCTATATTTGTATATTTGTCCATTGATTGTTGTATAATTTTATGTAAATGGCGGGCCGACTTCCATATACGTCCGTTTCATATATCATATTACGTTGCTACATTTGGGCATGTGGTTTTGCATACATTCCCGTCGGAAATCGAACACGTCACCATTAAGGGTACCAACTATATTAGTGTATTGTTCTTCAGTAGAGAGGTCATTGCTACGCACAACGCCGGATATTGTGGTCATACAATTTGTTATTGTCATGGGACCGATACATTTAGCTTGTAGTTCAGCATATTTTACGAACACTGGAAAACGTTGTGTTGTAATTAAATAAATAGAAATTAAACGATATAAACACTGAAATGGATTTGTGTACGTTAATTTTGTTTTAAAGACTACGTTACCATTGTAAGTAAAAAAACGAGGAAAACCTGCATCTACTGATCGATGTATTATGTCAAAAGTGCATGACAACATTACAATAAATATCAATGAAATGAAAATCTTTCGTTTCAGAACAGCAAACACATCGCCGACGGAATTTATGTTCAAGCGAAACCTATTAATTATTGAACGATTCAGCCAATATCGCAATCTGGACATTGTTTAAATTGACAAATTGGACTATTCTGTAACCGCAAAAACGTACAACAGAGGGCGTCCAGAGCTCAAAGATTACTTATCTCGAAGTATAAAGTGCTAAAGGGAGAGGACTGTGAAGTATTTACTATGCTTTACGAAACACTGGTGTGGCCGACACTAGTCTACGGAGCTGCAATATTGGGAATACAGGAATTTTCATGAGTAACTGCCGTCAATCATAAAGCCTCTCGCTTCTCTCTATGTGCAGGGAGATACATGTATACATCAAACGCAGCAATGAAAGTAGACTTGGGATGGACCCAGCCGCACATTCGACAATAGAAATCTTTGCTAGGACAATGGTTTCGCTTAAACAGGATGGACGACACCAGACGTAAGAAACAGCACTTTGACTTCTTTACTAGACAGGACGCACGCCGAAACAACTACAGCAAAATTATAATCACGAAAGTCAATACAAAACTGCAAAATGCCACTCTTGGCCATAATCATATATATAGCAAAGATCAACAAACGTCGATAATTAATAGATTTCAACAAACCATGTTGAACGCATTTAAGCGTAAATGGGAAGACATCGTTTATGGATAATATGTGGAAATGTTGAGGGGTAATACAATTCGGAACAATAGGCAGTTTATGTCAGAATTCACTGTGGAGCCATACGTCAAAAGTTATACGATAAGATGAGCGAAACGTATTGCCTTGGCAAAATTAATTTCGCTGGGGTGTTGCACCTCTTCGTATAGAGACAGTACGTTATGAAGATTTACAGGACAATAAACGATATTGTTGTATCTGTAAGACGTTTGTCGAACGTGAACAACATGCCTTAATGATGTGTCCGTTAAACGCAAATATAAAAGCCACTTTAACAGAAAGTGCTCTTTTGGTAGCAAATTAAACAAAAGAGAGAAAATTAAGTTCTTGCTGTCAGATGATCGCATCATTCAACCCAGTTCCAGAGCCTATCATGACATTTTAATGAAGAGACACAACCACATGTATATATTATCAATTAAATGTGTGCGCATAGTAAATTGCGTATCAAATAATAAATCGTAACTGCACACCTGTTCATAAAGTACACATTGTATATTCTCTTATTGAAGATGTGAGTTAAAATATATTTTGTTTTAAAGAAAATTAATAATTTAAAATTGAATTTCCTGAATGATCTTTTTATATTTCTGACGAATGTGTACATACTATATTTATAAATGATTTTCTCTGATATGCTGTGTTTTTATGTTAAAAAGAAAAACGTTAATAAACTATTCAGACTGTCTGTTTATGGTTTGTAAGTCCACTGACTTTTTCCATGCAGATTATGTGCATTAGAGTAATCCAATTCAGCAGTAAACAACTACTGTACTCTTTCTAACATTTTATTGTAAAATGTTGTATCGATGTTTAACAAGTACGCAAATAATACTTATGTGTTATGTTTATACTTTGATCTTGACATGGACGCTATCTCAAAACGTTTTTTACTGTCGTATTTTGAGCAGACAATTAGGTTAAACTAGTTGTTAATAAGAATACGATCTCACGATGAACGTCTCCAAACTCTTCAAATACATCATTTGTATCGCTCTGGGAAGGCCACACTTATATAAGAGAATAAAAGGCGTGAAAGGTAAGTCTTCACAAATAGTTTGACTGTTTTAATTTAAAACAACTATCTAATAATACGACATCTAGAAACATGTTGTCAGCAATACTATTGACCATGCTACTGGTTGGCATTGTTGTTGAAGAAACAAAAAACTTAATCAAGAGGTATTGTGTTCGCATTTCGCAATTAACAGGAACATTAAGTTAATGAATTGTGACACACATGAACGACATAGAATTGTTTCAACAAGAATTAGAAAAGATGAGACCGTTGAATGCTGTCGAGCCGGATATAACTGAGCTGATCGTCACGCCATGTCAAGAGAGGCAGCTGTAGAAGAAAACGAGCGCCAAGACGTTGCTGGTGGTCCATGTATAGTCATTATCTCATGTTTTCACTTAATGTCTTTGACAAAATGCTCACTAGTAAATATTAGAACTGTACTTACAGTCGGTTAATTTGTTTGAATCTAGAGTACCGTTTCACATGCTCAATGCGTCAAAAAGAACAACAACAACCGTTTAATATACAAACAATGTACTCCTAAGGAGCCGTTTCACCCTCAAACAGCATATAAAACGTTCAATCCTGAAATTGACAATTATATTGAAGTGATTGGACTGAATTTAAGATTTATTTTAAAGGTTGAACAAACAAAAACATTGGGTAAACATCGCTGATATTAAATGATGTTATGTAAATAATAAATGATAACGAAGTTCCAATAGAATGATGCAAATTAATTACTTTGTATTTCATATTTTGGGATAATAAATATCTCCAGTGCAGATTTTACTTTTCGTTTTCTATTTATGTTAAATAAGCTGCACCATTAGCTGTTTAAGCTTCTCACAGCTTTGTGAGAACATAGAACCAAGTTTGAAAACAAATATCGACGTTACGGATAGATTTGTAAGTACATTTCAGAGAAAATTAGCAGTTTTAGATATCACCCGCCAAGACTCCAAAAAATGTCTATTTACTTGTTAATACTTCCGAATTTCCATATCAAGCAAAAGCGGAGATGTGCACCAAACAAAACTCTAGATAATTGACGACGCCTTGCTCCCAGCGAGCGACAATTTTCGACTTTAGACTTTTAACGAGCGATTTCACTTAAAGTGCAATTTCGGATTGAATGATTTAAAATAGCATTGTCCTCGTTTTTTATGTTCGGCAAACTTTAAAAAAATATTTATCAGATATTCTCTTTCATTGTGATTTGAACGCAGGTCTTCTACAGATAAGTCAGAATCCTTTTTACAATCTTTCAGTTTCTGTCTTTGATTACTGTTACTTTAGAAATATGCAGTGAATAATTTACTGTTTTAAATCAGGATATGCTTAAATTATATTCAATTACCTTATAAAAAATACATATCTTTCAATGACAAGCAAAGTCGTTGAATTGATATCCCACGCAAAATAAACTGTGTTTATGGATCGGTACATGTCCCTTGATATACAGTAAAATCATTAAGTGTAGGGTTATAATTACTAGGTAATAATTAAGTGTAGGGTATTTTTGGTTAATTTCAATTATCTTTACTGATATCTACACTACCATGATGTTTTATGTTGCAATCTTATAGCGTATCTGAGATATAGCCTTGAAAGGTTACATCATACAAAACAACAAATGGCAAAAAACTCATAGTTAACAAAGTGCAGGGTTATGGTTCTTGCGCCTGGCTCTTCTGCCCACTGAGTTATACACACCAATGACGTTTCATGTTGAACTAGCCTTGAACAGTTCAATCATGCCAAAACAACAGAGGGCAATAACTTTCTTTTAAAGAAAGTGAAGAATTTTTGTTTTTTAGTATGGCACTTTTCCTTATTGGTATCATTACATCTATGAAGTTGTATGTGGATTTCTTATGTCTCAGAGAGATAGCCCTAAAGGCTTTGTGACAGACGGACTGACGGAATGACAAGCCCAATTCTATATCCCTCCGTCTTTAACGAGTGACAAATATGTGCAAAGTTGGCTTCACCAGCAGATTTAAAACTATGATAGCATTGCATTTCTTGGAGAGAACTAATTGCCAAACTGAAAGACACAAAACACACATAATTGACAAGATTCACACATGGAAAAAAATAAATCAATTTGTTATAACAGATTTGGGACAATAAATAAAAGAACATCTGCTGTTTAAACAGGTTTTAGAAAGCTCCGAACTTTACGATTGTTCCAAAGAATTTCAAAACATTATAGTATATAATTAAAGTTTTATAAAAAAAGTGTTCATAGATCATTTACCATACGGACATGATTGTCTAAATAGAAAAATCATATTTTGGAAATTATCAATAGCGTTTATATCATAACAGACGTGGTTGAAGAAATAAAATAATTGAAATTTGACAAAACATTCAATATAAAAAAGAAAACACCCATACAAAATGTTTACCTAAAGGAATAAATTCGTAACATAATTCTTACACATAAATGGATGTTAATGACAGCCATACATTACGTACAAACGTTTACTCGGTTTTATGGTATTCCTGTATTCTTTTCCAAATTACTGTCAACACACCCCTCGTCAATCGGGTCAAGCGTCAGAAAATAATTTAGAGCAGTTTCTACCACGTGATTTAATTAGTAAATTAGTCAATCAACAGTGAGCACGTGCACGGGCGAACAATATTTTCCAATCAAATTTTAAATACGGCATCATTGCTTGATAGGCATGTAGCTGTTCATATTAACTTCAGTAGGGAAAGCTATGCACGCTATACAACCGCAGATATGTCACACTTACTTAATGTTTTAGCGAGGCCGTAAGGACCCGCTTTTATCTTGTATTTTGTGAACATTTAAAACGTTTGTGTTAAAGATCAATCAACGAAAATAAATCTCCATGATAACTGTATGGTCTTGTGTACGTTCTTGTGTTCCACCGACTATGCGACAACCTATGATTTCCATATTCCTAAATGTTAATTATCTTGTCTTTATAACGACTTTTATTGAACGGCATTGATTGGCAGACACCACAAATAAGCAATACACATAAAACAAAACACCTATTGAGGTCTCTTGCCCACGACTTACGAATTAAATTATAATTTATAAGTCTTTGATTTATGTCATTATGGAATAAAACACGTGTTATTAGACAAGAAAATGAAGACGTTGAACTCAACAAACATGTCCTGTCAAATTTGATATATTAGACAAAGATGATCTTTTTAGTGAGTTTCCGGCAGGCGAAGCTCATCCTGTTATTGGCTGTCAAAAATTTTAATTTTTGAACAAACTGTTTGCTATGAATAGACAAAGTGAAAGTAATTGGATCTTGTAAATCATCTTGCATGCAAGGGATATCTGTGCGAAACAAACAGTATGGAAAAGGGGCACTCAAACGCTGTTTTAAGAATATTGATATAATACATTAATACATTAATTACATGCTATATCGTTGAAGATTAAGTAGTCATAATATGAGTTCACGTTTAACATGTGTTGTGGCGTCTAACCCAGGTTTTTTTTATACCTATGCAAACATGAATCCAAAATATGACACAGACCGTATTTAATCCTCATATTTACGTAGCAGATTCAAAGCACATCCTGCCACTATCACTGCTTAAATAACTATATGTGTACTTAAATATGAATTGTAAGCGATTCATGTACGCCTATGCAATTGTTATGATTAAGCCGAATGTTTCACCGAACATCATTTCTTGCATGTTCGATTTAAGTCCTCGCGATCCATGCACGTTTATGCTTAATCACCGTGTTTCACGGAACAACACATCTCTTGAATGTTCTAGTGTAGAGATAGCATATCAATTCAATAATTTATGTAATTATAGCAGTCTTCATACGTTCATTATTTTCATGTATTCATAAAACGCTAAAAAATACAATTACTAATCAAACAAACATAAAGCTTAAAAGAATAATAAGGGCCGGAAGAACTGACAATTTTCGTCCAGTCTGTATAGATTATTTATATAATTAAATGTTTTATGGTTTTATTGTTTAGTATCTTTGTATTAGAATGTTCGTTTGTTTTCTTGCAAAATTATACCAATGCGTATAATTGACCGTAAACAGTTGATTCGTTGTTCGAAAAGATTAACAGTGAATTCATTTTTAATTGCGACTAATTGAAAACGTTTGATATGTTGATATGATCGCCATCTTGAAGTTCATGCTTTGTTTTAATTTTCTTATTTCGTGGTGTTCAGCCTACATATACTTCCGTTTTGGAGTTATCTCATGTAGCTGCGGATGAAAAATACATCATGAATAACACGACAGGAAACGCCACTCTGTTTTCTAATTACGAAAAACTATTTTCCCTTATACACGACGTCTACACTTTCCTCCTCATGCCATTGGTTGCTTCGTCAATTTTTAAAAATGTGCTAATTCTTGTCGTTGTTACAAAAAATAACGTCACGACAACAAGCGTTTTGATCGGAATACATGCAGTCGTAGATTTTGTAACATAACACTCTATAATAATCAAAATTTGTAACAAATGTCAAACAATCTTTAATAGGCAGTCACCTAGATCAACATTTCAGTAGCCTCGGGTAATCAAATGTCAGTAAGTACCGAACACGAATATTTGCTTACCTTATTTGTCAATCTTCAGTCGATTCCGTATGTTTTCGTTATGTGTCCGTTGCATACGGCATTTTTATGTTGCAGACACGTGACTTTACAAACAGCCAATCAGAATTGCACACGTAACAATTATCAAAGCATTCGTTGTTTATATCTATATTAATAAGGAGTCTTACTTGAGCAGCGGGACATAAAAGGCGCATTATTGCTTGCTGTCGAGGGCTAGGCCCGTTGTGGGCTTCGCGTAATATCTTGCATTTGTCAAACATTTTGAAAACGTTGTGTTGTGTTAATAAGCAGAAATAAAACGTTAAGAAATCAGAAATGGACTCTGTCTATGTTTATCGTGTCATTGTCTTCTCCGTCAAATATGTTACACAGCTTTGAATGGTTGCCGTACCAGAAGCGAACCGAGAAGTAAAAAATCCACTATACGGACATCTGTTGCCACGTAATTTGCTGAAATCATTTTTTAATATTTACTGAATGATTTATATATTTCTTTTTCGATAGGGCTTACTTATCGGTAAATGAATTTGATCGCTTGTGTGTTTTGTTTATTTTCATTAAAGGAATTATTCGGAAATTATTTTTTTAAGAACTTTATCACTTATTATACGTTTTTCACTAATAATGAGCTTCTCTACTTTTTCATTGTTTAAAACGTTTTGTTCGGGTTCGTTTAAATATGTGATGTGTACTTGTGGGTGCAAGCGTGTGTGCGTGGGGATGTGCGTGTTTGCGTGTGTGTTTGTGTGTGTGAGAGAGATTTTGGGTGTGTGTTTGTTGTTGTTTTTGTGTGTATGCGTGTGTGCGTGCAAACACACACACACACGCACACACGCACACACGCACATATATATCCACACCGTTCAGGGTTTACAAGAAATATATGCATCTTGTACATTTTACCATCAATAGCTTTTACATTGCAATACAGAAAGCAAAAAAATATTTGACAATATATGACTTATTATGTCTATTTTTAAAACTACTGAAAAAGTAGTGACACTAGTTCCCATTCATTTTTTTGCATCAAATCATTAAAAAAATAATTTAATACAAGGTAATGTAAGGACAGGTACGATTTTGTTGTTTTGAGTGTAGGCATAGTTTAGTGTATTTTACTATTACAAAGATATATTTTAATTAAAATAAATATAAGGCTTAAAGGCCCATTTGTATTTCCACGTCCCAGTATAAAGGAAGGCATGTTTAGACAGTTCGAAATTCGATTACAGCCAGAAAACAATTATGCTAATAGTGTATTGACATACATTCCAATAATAAATATTGACTAGTTTCACATTCAGTTTGAAAAAAGTGCAGTTGACTGAGGTGGCATTTCCAATTTCAATTAAGAAGGAGTTTGTACCCATGATTCTATGTGTAATTCTGTATTGAAACCGCTGCAAATTCGTACCCAGTGTGATATGGAAACTGTGTACATCTATTTATGATTTATTTTCCCAAAAGCATGTATTGCTGATTATGCGAATAAATAAACCAAACCAAAACAAAGATATGTCGCCATTTTTTTTTTCAATATAGTTAAACATATTCGCCAATTTATTTATGCACACTGCCGCAGACTCATTTTGGGTAATTATTTTATACACAGGTTGTTTACTCTTTTTGTTAATAAAGATGGATCGTAAGCTAGTAAGAAAATTATGCAAATCACAGCAACCTGTGACTACAATAGCGACCAATATTTGTCATCACGTTTAATTGTGATATATTGTTTGTGCCATGGATATTTCTTGGCCAATACGCAATGGAAATGCTGCAATCTTGATAGGTAGTTAATACACTAGTAAACCCATGCTATATCTCAACAAATGGGCACGAGTTTGAGGTGAGATTGTTCATACACTGAACACACACTATCAGCATTACAATCAGTAATAAACCAATAAATTACGGAGTAATTTCTTTGTTTTTCTGGATGATAAAACCTATCATAAAAAGACTTATTTTACTGGCATGTGTAATTGTTTTAACAAGAACTCAATTAGATATTAACTGTGTAATTGTGTCTTATTTGTAAATGAAATTATGCAAATATACTGATTCGCTAGAGTAAAATACATGTTTCAGAAGTATTTAAATGCACTCGCATTTGTCCTTCCCATGTTTCTTTAACCAATTGCATGCTGGGAAATTTGTCGTCTGCTAAAATGTTGTCTGCAGAATTTTTTAAATTAGCATTTTTTTCGATATTTTTTCAAAGAATACTATCAGAATAGCAAACAGTTTGGATCCTGATGAGACGCCACGTTCTGTGGCGTCTCATCTGTATCCAAACTGTTTGCAAAGGCATTCAACATTCGGTTCAAGCACTGAAAGAGTTAATGCATTAGAATTGCATTGACCTGACTTGCGGTTATTCCTATAAATTATGTATGCCTGTTTTATAAATTTCAATTAAACATGGTTAAAGCGAAACAATGGTAATAACTGGTTTGCATAATCTTACATTACGTAGTGGTAACAATACTGTTTAAAAGCTGAGAGCATTTTGGCATTTGAACGCTTCTTTCGGTTTATAAATTGCAACAAATTGAGAAGAAATTGCAACATAGTTTGTCAAGTAAGTATGTTAACATAGACATTTTGTCTTGTTCTGTTATTCTATTTCATGTTCACATGGTAATTTAAATGAAATTACACGTAAATCAAAAAGGCTGTCTTCTGTTTAAATTAAATTACGCGACCGTCAATTATTATTATCAAGCATGCTTTTTTTAAACCAGCTATATCCGGTAGTATGCATCTATGGTATAAACAGGAACGAAACTTCCATGGGCGTAAATTCTTCACATCGTATTGATTTAAAGATCTACAACATGTATCTTTATTTGTTTTGCTTATAAATTTGAATTATAATGCAGTTGAGTTAACGTTTACTTACAGTTTTGTGATGTTGCAATTCACATTGGCTAAGCGTCATTTCGACATGCCTTCTAATCGGTTTGTAAAAGCTTTCAGTGAACATAAATAATGTTTCTTGAACTTCAAATTCCTAAATAGATTGATATACAATCTTTGATTCTTCTGTAAAATTGGTTTGCAAAATACATTTATTTCTTTGATTAAAAAAGTTTTATATGTTTCCCAGGACAATGCGGTAAGTTTTCTTTTTGCCATCAATCACTTAATCGTTTTAATTATTTATGATTGTAGTGATCATTGAATGGAGCTTAATGTTACTGTTTGTTCTTCACCGATTGCCGCTACTCTTGCAGTCTGAAGCCAGTGTTACTTTTGCATAATAGTTGATAGAAAAGCGCTACCAATATCTTCAGTTTCTGATAAACCCGAGGATACATTTTTTCCATCGTAATGGTACCTAGATTTTATAATATCATCCACAAGTGTGATATTTATTCAAACTGTGTTAATTAATTAACGCAAATTTGCACTTTGCTGATTTTATGTGTTCTATTTGGTAAAGTGTGTCTTACTTGTAGTTCATTATTTGAGTTTTTCATTCTAAAAATAGTGCGATGGTCTATATGATTAAATGGTGATGATAAGTAATTGTAATGAACTTCGTTTAAGGGGTGTTTCTGCAGTTTTGCTGATTTTTTTCCATCTAATGGATTTTGTCCAAAATTTATATTTAAGATATATACATATATATATATATATATATATATATATATATATATATATATATATATATATATATCAACTATATGAAAATGAAATAAAAACATGGGTCACCGGCCTCGTTTTGATTTTATTCACCATTATATAACATGTACTTTTTCAATAAAAATTGAAAAATCTCTAATTGCGTAAAAATAATTTATAACCTATGAAATTGGCAACATGTATATATAATATATACTAAGATACATCAAATACCATTTGATTAAACCACACAATACCAATAAAATTGAGTACACAAGTTAAATTTTAAGAAATTATTTTTTTATAATTTTTATGTCACCCCAAAAAATGTCATTTTTTTACTATTGTAACCACATAAATGAAAAAAAAATTCTGTCTAATTCTGCGAAACTAC
Organism: Dreissena polymorpha; assembly: GCF_020536995.1. Lineage (NCBI taxonomy): Eukaryota > Metazoa > Mollusca > Bivalvia > Myida > Dreissenidae > Dreissena > Dreissena polymorpha. The sequence continues at coordinate 49,164,739 of NC_068368.1, read as the reverse complement.
TCAAATATGTTCATCTACGTATTTTCATCATAAACTACAAATAAAAAAGGGGGTCACCGCACTTTTAACAGAGATTTTTTTGTTTGAACAATCCCTACCGTCTGCGGTAAATTTCATAAAAAACAGCAATTAGGCAAAACCCAAGTACCGGTGCATAGATTGTTAAACTATGCATAAACATTTTACAATCTTAACTGGGATCACAACAGCTTACCAAAAGACGTTAATAAAAAACAATATTTAATCACAAACAAAAGACCATACAGTATCAAACTCAACCTTAATCAGTAATAACTTTCATGTACTTGTTCACAGATTTCGGCATGTTTTGAAGTTTGTGATTAAATGCTGTAAATTGATAAATGTAAACAACAGGACTAAAGAGCTCCAGTATAAAACAAGAATGAAATGAAAGAAAGAAAAAAAAGTTTAAAAAAAAGTTAACCCAACCGGGATTGAACCACTGATAATTGTATTACGAACCAACTCTATGGAACGCCTTGACTGTCTTATTATACTAATACTTGTGATATTACGTCAATCTGACTGTGCATGAATGCCTGTAACCATTATACATATGCATAATCACAATATATAAATACATTATTCAAATATATACTTATAAAGCATCAATATATAAAGATATAATTTTCTTATATATAGATAAAATGTAAACATATACAGATACGAATGTATTATATACAGATAATAGTCCATTATATAAAGGCATTACTTCTTTATATGAAGGCAAAAGATCTTTATATGAATGCCTGAAACCATTATGTATATGCATAATAACAATATGTAAATACATATTTTGAATATATACTTATAAAGCATTAATATATAAAGATATAATTTTCTTATATATAGATATATAATCTTCCATTATATAAAGGCATTACTTCTTTATATGAAGGCAAAAGATCTTTATATGAATGCCTGTAACCATTATATATATTCATAATCACAATATATAAATACATAATTTCAATATATACAGGTAAAGCATTAATATATAAAGATATAATTCTCTTATATATAGATATATTATCTTCCATTATATAAAGGCATTACTTCTTTATATGAAGGCAAAAGATCTTTATATGAACATAAGTTAGTATTATGCTACCACGGATTACTCCGTTAACAAACACATTCAACACGAAATTTCATGATAGTTGTTTTGTCATTTACACCCAAGCAATTAAAGTCGTACAGTGACATAAGTGATATGATGTCCGGTGTTATCTTCTCTTGTCTGAAGCGCCGTATCACTCCTTCTTCCACTCCAATTCGCTCAAGTATCAAATCCATATCCATTGTTGTGAAATAATGCAAAAAAAAAATTATCCCGTGTGTAATAAAAGCTTCGTATATTTTTAATGTTATCTTTAAATCATTTAGATTATATATATTGCTTACGAAATTAGGTATTAATGTAATTTATTTCGATGTTCATAAGCATCTTAACTTTGTATGGATTTATGTAATAACGTAATTATCTTAATAAAACAACTATTTATGCACATACAAAACATTAAAATCTTTCTGTACTATAAATTTATCTTTACGTGTTGAAATAACATATTTACATAAATTAATTTAAGATTTTTAACGTATTTTTCAAATTTTATCTGCATATAAAGACGATATGGGTTTATATAATTACGATTCATGTTTATATAAAGGTATTCTGCCTTTATATAAACAAGTTATGCCTATATATAATGAGAAAATATTCGTTATCATTATTAAATAACGATTTATGTTCATATAAAGATATTTTGCCTTCATATAAAGCAGTAATGCCTTTATACAATGGAAGATTATCTGTGTATAATACATTCGTATCTGTATATTTTTACATTTTATCTATATATAAGAAATTATGTCTTTATACATTAATGCTTTATCTGTATATATTCAAATTATGTATTTATATATTGTGATTATGCAAATATATAATGGTTACAGGCATTCATACACAGTCAGATTGACGTAATATCACAAGTTTTAGTATTATAAGACAGTGAAGGCGTTCCATACAACTCGGTCATTTATTATGATACTGATCACAAAAATAATGAATTGTGATAATAGCATCTTTGGTGTTGCTATTAATATATCCTCGATTAAATAAACTTCCGCAACACTCCTTACAGGGGCCTTTTCACGTTTGGGTAAATTGACAAAATCGAAAAAAGTTTTTCAGATTCGCAAATTTTCGTTTTAGTTATGATATTTATGAGGAAACCGTAATACTGAACATTTACCATGCTCTAAAATAGCCATTATATGCATCTTTGCTCACAGGTGGTTAGCGTGTGGCTATGATATTAATTAGTGAAAGCATAATTTTGAATGATAAATAATCATATTATAACGAAAAATTAACTTTTATCAAAAATTCGAGTTGTGTATCGTGTTATTTCTTAAAAGTTGACCCAGCATTTGTAAAAATATTGCAAGACATATACATTGCCAGAACGGAAATTAATTTCTGCGTTGAATAAGACCGAGATCGTGAAAACCGCTGCACAATTGATGAAGATATGGCTGTTCAAAGCGATGCAACCCGTTTTGGGGTGATTTTGAGTTGCATACCTTGCTATATATATATTTGATAGTGAATTTTTTTTTTCAAAAAACTTAATTTTTCGTTATAATATGATTATTTATCATTCAAAATGATGTTTTCACTAATTAATATCATAGCCACTCGCTAACCACTTGTGCTTTTGCCCATTTAAAAACCCGAAAGTTATAAAGCGTTGCAACGCGAAACGAATTAATAACTTGGAGAGTTCTGTTGTTGTCATTACATTTTGGAAAACTACGAAGATTGCTTATATGAAGTATAAAATACGTGTGTAATTGTATCGGGGAGCATGGTCGAGTGGTCTAAGTCGTAGACGTTTTACTCCAGGACACCAGGGGTCAGTGGTTCGAGTCCTGCCGAGGGTTACCTTTTTTAAAATTTATTCTTAAGTTTTAACTGGAGCTTTTTATATCAAATGTTTATATTTATCAATATAAAGCATTTAATGACACACTTCAAAACACGCCAAAATCTGTGAAAAGGCCCCTTTAAGAAGCTTGGTAATTTATTATAACACTGCATTATCATTTTGTTACTCTAACATGTATGGCTTACATAGTTAACAACGTTTATCAGATAAATAATTGAATTAGTGGACGTAATCTGAGCTTATATAACTTCCCAAGAAGAAAGAGAAACGGAAAGATACAACAAAAGGCAACAAGAATAAATCGTGGCGAACCCGTTCGGCATAATTGCAAAATTTATACGATGAAAGGAGGACGCAGGAGAACGTTAATGTAAATTCACGTACAGGTGACGTGATCAAAGGCACCGATCAAAGTGTAAGTTATATGATTTAGATCATGAAAGATCGTCTAAAATCACCCTTGAAGTAATCGGTGTGTTATCGCTGTGAAGTACTAAACTAGACTTTCATGTTATTTTAAGTCAGATTAGTTTCTATGAAGTTAATTTTCCGTAATTATTAGTTTTAAAGTATTAAAATGGTAGTTAAAAAGGTAACGTATGTCCTGCGTTCGGTCCGCTAATCTCTTGGTTATACGCGGCCTTTAAATACTACGGATATATGCGTCTGTGTCATTTGCGAAAGCATTTCATACATCATCCACATACAAAAATGAATGAATCAGGAAACGCCTCGGCGAATAGTGGTTTCGGAAATCGGATGGAAACAATGTACGAAGTATTTAATTTCCTTTATATGCTTATTGCGGCGTCGTCGATATTCGGCAATATGTTAATTATAGTAGTTGTTGCGAAGAACAAACTAACTACAACAAGTTTTTTGTTCGGAGTACTTGCAGTCAAAGATTTATTTGTAACAATCCTTGGGCCATGCTATAGAATAGTTTTAAATAGCTCCGTTGCACGGAAAGTTCTGGATGGTTATCCGTCGGTTATAATTTCGCTGGAGTTCGGATTCCAAACATCGGTTTGCCTATCGATTTGGACTCTGGTTGTTATAACGATAGAGCGATTCTTAAGTATAACAATTCCTTTGAAAGTGAAACAAGTTCTTACTCTTCGCGTGGTCGTTATAGCAGAGGGCGTAACATCTTTAGCTGTTTTTGTTATTCAATTTTTACTCCACTTCATCGCAGTCCAACTCATCAATTTACGGGGGATACTGTTGCTTCGTCCGATAAACATTGCGTGGCAGATTATGTTCTTTATTTCTGACTGGATATGTGTTTTTATTCTTCCATGTTTCATCATAATTTCAGCTAGTATAGTTATTTGTGTAAAGCTTCGGACATCATTTGGCGGAAGACACGCAAACTCCGACAAGGTGCGTTCTGTGACAATTAATTTATTGGTCGCCAATTTAACATTCCTTGTGACCATCATCCCTTTTAGAATAATCAATACTTTGATTTATACATATCGACATATTTTTAATTTAGATGTGTTTCAGGAGCAAATAATAAGGGAACTCGGTGTGATACTCGTGTATCTTAATCACGCCCTTAACTTTTACGTGTATATACTTAGTGGACGGAAATTCCGAGAAGACGTAAAGAAGCTGTTTTCAATTATAAAATTACGTTAAACAGTATCATTTAGTCACTCTACGTCATACGTAAATTAGCGTCCGGTCATTGGTTTGTCCTTTTAATGAATTATTGTTATCAAATGATTACCCAATGTTTAAGTAAATGCTGAAATATTAAGAAAAAATTCACTTAAAAATATTCTGAACTGTTTTTAAATTTGTATTATAGAATGTAGCGGTCAAACGAAAAACTTACAGGACATTTAAACAGTAAGCAATATGTCTTATCAAAACTCTTATTTTTTATAAGAGTTATTAATTTTTATCACAACTTGCTTTTGTTCCTTTTTAAATAATATTTGCTTATTTATTAATGTATTCATTAATTAATATTAATATAACACACTAAGGCTATAGTCTGGCTATTTTGACTCGTCTTAGCATAAGTTATATAGGTATTATTAATGAAGTAATTAATATTTGACTTAATTATGCCGAATTTGATGGCTTTGAGTTTTCCATTTTATGCCCAGGCCTTTCTATCTAATAACACATATACACTAATCTTTTAAATTTAAATGACGTTCGACTGTATACTTTTCGTATTTACAAAGCACGTACGTGAGATTTTATTGTACTCTGTATGAAAAAGTGTTAACTAGCAATATAGACAGCATGGAGTAAATGTAAACCAGCATTTTAAACCACGTAAAGTATGTGAAAAAAAAGCCATATATATACTATGTTTGTAAGTAAGTGTAAACCAGCAAACTACAATGTATACTTTTGTAGCATAACTGGTTTTGTGTATCGACTAAGCTAATTTAAATCTAGCGATAAGGTGTTTATATAAATAATTAACTTATCCAAAAAGCTCCGATTATAAAATCGGCGATTTTCCTCATCTTAGCTTTTTCGTTGAATACATAATTTATAGAAACATTCGCTAGACCGATTAAATAATCGGAGCCTTTTGGCTAAATTTATAATTATATACACACTTCATCACTAGATTTAATCATCACAGTCGATACACAAAATCCATTAACAAAGCATATCATTGTATCATGATTTAAAATTATTTTCAAGTGTCGTTAGTCTCATCTTAACTTTCGTGTTTTGTATTATAAAATGTCCAAATATGATGCTCATCAATGTCAAAAAACATCATCATATATTTTTGTATAACTGTTTAAAGATTATAATCATTAAATAATTTAAAAAATGTAAATGTTTCATACAAAAAAATCATCATTGTATCATGATTTCAAATTAAATAAATGTATAAATAATTTGTAAAAAAACACATAAAAAAATTCATCATAGCATGTATCATGTCTTGTATTTTATGTCTAAATGTTATGCTCATTGATGTCAAAAATATCATCATATTATTTTATAATTGTTTCAAGAATATTGGGTCATATGATTGTTATGATATGTCATAATATTCCATGTTGTAGAATTCTTTATTGTGTATTGGATCATAAGATTGACTTTTTGTTAGTTTTCATGTGGACTAAGTAAAGATATTTCAATCATAAAATTAAAAAAATCGAGTCATTATATCATGATTTAAAATTATAATAAAATAAAATGAATAATTTATTAAATATTTTTTAAGAAATCATCTTTAATTATATCATGATTCAAAATTATTGTTTATTGTCGATAGGTCGCATCTCAAAATGTCCAAATATGATGGTTATCATATTTCAAGATAATTGTCTGTGTATCACTCTAGCTTTGTATATTTAAGAATGATGTTCAAGTATTGGGCCAGTATGATTGTTATGATATGTCATACTTTATCATGTTGTAGAATTCTATATTGTGTATTAGATAATAAGATTGACTTTTTATTTTTAAGTTTTTATGAGGACTTAGTATAGATTGTTAATTCATAAAATATAAAAATCTAGTTTGATGAAAAAGAGGTATGTTACGTACGGGTTTTGTGTATCGACTAGGATAATTGAATCTAGCAAAAAAGTGTTTATATAAATTATGAATTCAACCAAAATACTTTGACTATGAAATTAACTGATTTTATAACAACGTATTTTTATATATTATGCATATTAGTGTTATTTAATATATTGATGGAGTGTTGTGAATTCAACTAAAACGCTTCGATTATGAAATTGACCGATTTCATAACAACGTATTTTATCTGTTATGCATATACGTTTTGTTCAATCTATTCATGGAGTGTGGTGACCGCCAGACACTTATACATTCACACATAACAGTTGTCGATTGTATTTACACATTTTCTGACTTCAAACTAAAAACCGACTGTTTTTATGTAATAGCATAATAAGGATAAATTAATTATATTATTGGTCATGAAATTTACCGACAATATATTTATATTACGTATGACACCTAAACAAAATGCCGATTATTACGTGTACTTTTATATAAGAATACATTAAATACATTTTTTATTATAAATGTGACCGACAACGTATGTTTGTAGGGACAAAACTATAGTCATCCATTCAAGATAAAAAGCGGGATGTGTATTCAGAAAAGAAGATCAGCTCATTTTGAAAAATAGCTTGTAGGAGAACATTTAGACGTATTAATGATTTTATAAAAATTGAAACTGACAATTGTTGTTTAGGAGTTTGAAATTATAATAATTGGGAACTTTGCATAAAAAATCAATAACATCACATAAAACGAATAAAGTTGGAATTAATTTTATGTGCTGAAATATTAAGAAAAAATTTACTTTAAAAAAGTCGGAAATATTTTTTGAAAATTGTATCAGAGAATGAAGCGGTCAAATGAAATACTTACAGGACATTTCAATAGTAAGCAATATGTCTTATCCAAACTGTCATTTGTTATCAGAGATAAAACATTTTTTTCACAACTTAAGTTTGCTTCTTTTTAAATAATATTTGCTTACTAATTAATGTATTAATTAATTAATATTAATTTAACACTGAAAGGCTATTTTGACACGACTCAGCTTAATTTGTATACGTATTATTCATAAAGTAATTAATATTTGACTTAATTTTCCCGCAGCTGGTGGGTTTGAGTATTCCATTTAATAACCAGGCCATACTATCTCATAACATATATAATATAGTCTTTTAAATTTAAAGGACGTTCGACTGAATACTTTTCGTATTTACAAAACACATAGTTGATATTTTAATATACACTGTATGAAAAAAGTGTAAACTAGCAATAGACACTGTATATTGTAAATGTAAACCAGCAATTTACACCATGTGCAGTAGGAGCAAAACAGCCATATATACGATGTTTTCTATCGATTCAATCAAAAAGCTCGGATAATGAAATTGATCGATTTCAATTGTTGGTTGATATATCACAGTCTAGACACAAAACCCGTTAAAAATCATATGATTGCATCATGATTTGAAGTTCTTTTCAATTGTTGTTGGTCTGATCTCCAATATTATGTTTAGTATTATAAAATTCCCAAATATGATGGCTATCATACTTTAAGATAAGTATTTATGTATCTCTCAATATATATAATTGTGTATTTGAGAATGATGTTCAAGTATTGGGCTAGTATGATTGTTATAATATGTATTAATATTTCATGTTGAAGAATTCTATATTGTGTATAAGATAATAAGATTGACTTTTTTGGTTTTCATGTGAACTTAGTATAGATTTTTAAATCATAAAATATCAAAATCTAGTTTGATGAAAAAGATGAAAGTTACGTACGGGTTTTGTGTATCGACTTGGATAGTTATATCTAGCGATAGTGTTTTGATAAATTATGAATTTAACCAAAAAACTATGACTATGAAATTAACCGATTTCATAAAAACGTATAATATAGTATGCATACAAGTGTTATGAAATCCATTGAAGGATTGTTGTGAATTTAACTTAAAAGCTTCGATTATGAATTTGAACGATTTCATAAAAAATGAAACTGACAATTGTTGTTTAGAAGTTGGAAATTATAATATCTGGAACCTGTGTATAAAAAATCAATAACATCGCATAATTAATATTATTTAAAAAGAATAAAATTTGAAATTAATTTATATATTTAAATATAAAGAAATCTTTCACTTAAAAATATTTTGAACTTTTTTTTTAAATCGTAATATAAAATGAAGCGATCAAATGATAAACTTACAGGACATTTAAACAGTTAGCAATATTTCTTATGCAAATTGTCATTTTTTTTCAGAGATAAAACTCTTTTTTTAAACTTGATTTTGCTTCTTTCTAAATAATATTTGCTAATTGATTAATTAATGTATTATTTATTATTATAAATTTAACACTGTAAGGCTATAATCTGGCTATTTTGACTCGTCTCAGCTTAAGTATACGTATTATTAATGAAGTAATTAATATTTGACTTAATTTTGCAGCAGTTGATGGCTTTTAGTATTCCATTTAATACCCATGTCGTTCTATCTAATAACACATACAATATAGTCTTTTAAATTTAAAGGACATTCGACTGAATACGTTTCGCATTTACAAAGCACATAGTTGAGATTTTTATATACACTGTATGAAACAAGTGTAAACTAGAAATAGACACTGCATATGGTAAATGTAAACCAGCAATTTACCCCATGTGCAGTAAGAGCGAAACAGCCATAAATACGATGTTTTGTAGAATTAAATCAAAAAGCTCGGATAATGAAATTGATCGATTTCAATTTGTGGTTGAATTCATAATTATATAAAAACTTGATCGCTATATTTAATTATCTAAGTCGATATACAAAACCCGTTAGAAAATCTTATCTTTGTATCATGATTTAAAATTATTTTCAACTATCATGTTTTGCATTTTAAAATGCCCAAATAGGATTCTTATCAATGTCAAAAACACCATCATAATTGTATTTATAATTGTCTGAAGATATCATCATAAAAAATAAATATAAATATTGAATAATAATTAATAAAATCATCATGTTATCATGATTAAAGATTATTGTCTATTGTCGTTGGTCTCATCTCAACTGTCATGTTATGTATTTTATAATGTCCAAATATTATGCTTATCAATGTCGAAAAACATCATCATTTTATTATTTATCATTGTTTCAAGATTATTGTCATCAAAAAAATAAGTAAATAAATAATTCAGATATAAAACAATCATAATAATTAAAAAATGTATAAATGTATGAATACTTTGAAAAATAAATAAATATATATCATAGTATTGAATCATGTTTTGTATTTTATAATATCTAATTATGATGCTCATCGATGTAAAAAATATCATCATATTATTTTATAACTGTTTCAAGATTTGTATCATCAAAATAATATTTTTTTAATTTATAAAATAATAAAAAAATCATCATTTAATTAAATAATGATTTAACATTATTGTTTATTGTCGTTGGTCGCATCTCGAAATGTCCAAATATGATGGTTATCATATTTGAAGATAATTGTCTGTGTGTTGTCTCTCTAGCTTTGTGTATTTAAGAATGATGTTCAAGTATTGGGCTAGTATGATTGTTATGATATGTAATAATATTACATGTTGTAGAATTCTATATTGTGTATAAGATAAAAAAAAATTGACTTTTAATTTTTTTAATTTTTCATGTGGACCTAGTATAGATTTTTAAATCATAAAATATAAAAATATAGTTTGATAAAAAATATGTATGTTACGTACGGGTTATGTGTTTCGACTAAGATAATTAAATTTAGCCATAAAGTGTTTATTTAAATTATGAATTTTACAAAAAAACTTTGACTATCAAATTAACCGATTTTATAACAACGTATTTTTATATGTTTTTTATAAAAGTGGTATTAAATCTATTGATGGAGTGTTGTGAATTCAACTAAAAAGCTTCGATTATGAAATTGACTGATTTCATAACAACGTATTATATATATTATCCATATACGTTTTATTAAATCAATTCATGGAGTGTGGGGACCCCAAGACGCTAACACGTTCACAAATAATATTTGTCGATTGTATTTACATAACTTCTGACTTTAAACCGACTGTTTTTATGTAATAGCATAATGAGGGTGAATTAATTATACTATTTGTCATGAATTTAACGACAATATATTTATATAACTTCTGACTTCAAACAAAATTCTGACTATTACGTGTACTTTTATAATAAGAATAAATTGAATGTATTTTTATTATAAAACAAGGAATGTTTTAGAGACAAAACTAAAGGCATCCATTTCAATATAAAAAGCGGGATGTGTATTCAGAAAAGTAGCTCAGCTCATTTTGAAAATTAGCTTGTAGGAGAACATTTAGACGTATTGCTGATTTCATAAAAATTGAAACTGACAATTGTTGTTAAGGACTTTGAAATTATAATATTTGAAAGCTTTGTATAAAAATGCAATAACATCACATAATTATTATGATTTTAAAAGAATTAAATTGAAATCAATTTTATAAAATACTTTGTTCTGAATTGTATTACTTTGTCGTCGTTCGGAGTAATTACGCCACACTATATACGTTTACAATCCATCGTCAGCCAGTACATATAGAAAACAATGCAAAAACACTCTTATCACATTATCTGCTAAATGTAATTTTGCAAATATTTCAGCACTACCATTTCCATGTTAACTTTTTTTTATCGCGGAAGACAACATTAATGTCGCTTTATTGCCGTTTCAATATGTATAGTATTCGCATTGCATGCATGGTGTAGTTTGATTATTGTGTGCTTTAATTTCAATATTTATAATATAATATGTACACAAATAGTATTCACTGTAACTGAATGCCGTTTTAAAACAACAACTGTGTAGGTGTACCATTTCGAATGTTAAAAACGTTTGAACAGTTTACATGCTTTAACAGTTTATTCCTTAATATTTTAACAAATGCGTGCGGGCGTATGACGTCTCCGTGTGTACCGTTTATTTGTTTATTACGGCCGGAAAATAATACTAAATTAATGATAAAAGCAACAAATGAAGGATAAATACTTTATTCATCAAACGAATAAAAAGCAATTTATTTTCACTGCTTTTTGTGCTATACTATGGCTTTTTTACCCTGAACGATAAAACTATTTATAGCAAAGCTTAAGAGATAAATGAACTTATATGTAAGTACGTACTATATGTATAAATGACAAATGATGGTCACTCTATACAATTCAAGCGTGTCGTTAATTGTAAAAACTTGCTTCAAAAGTGATATATGTCTTCTTATTAGTTCAAATAATTAATATAGGGTGCGAATGTTTTGCATTTTACTCCAGATTGAATTTATCACACACTCATCAAAACGGCAAAAAAAATGTTTTACATTCTTCACAGAAAATAGGTGGCAGTAATCATAGCATGACTTTTGCATATAAGGTTTTCTATGCAACTGAAGAAAAATTACGATTGGTTAGCTTTTTAAAGATATGAATCTTTATTCACATTGATCCCATTTTATAATGTTCATATTTCATCAAGATATCACGACATAGAATTCCATACAAAGCTACAATTAAGAATAGATCAACTAAATGACAGCTGTTATCAGGATTATATTAAAAAATCGTACGTTTGTCTTGTCTGAAATTATCAAAAAATTACAGTGGAAGCACTGATGTAAAAATAAAAACGAATGTTCTAATGTTTCTACGGTTAAAACAAATCCAAAGTTAAAAAAAACATCCTAATGAGGGCTACTCATAGCTCTGAATAACAATGCTGGGCAAATTATATATGCAATCGTGTGTTCAGTGGGAACAATTATGGGTTTATTTTGATGTTGTGCATGCCATCAACCGGATTCAAGAACATATTTTAGTGTTTTTAAGCACATTAAATATAATTACTGACACAACTATACAATTAAGAATATTGACATTTATTTTAAAAACAAACTTAAAGTAACATAAGCGCTGATACAGACTTGACCTGAGTCCTTCGCACGACAAAATTCAACTTGCTACTGAGGGACTGTGCTGTCTGCTGAAACTAATTCCTTATTTGAAAAGCTTTGAAATATGTTTAAAAAAATATAGTTTAAACGCGATGCACACGCTTTATTGATTTACATATTACAATCGGCGATTATCCGTAAACGAGCCGATAGACGCAGATATATTTTAAATATTTATCTTTGTCAGGACTTTTCACTTGCTCAAATATTATGTACAAATTATTTTTTCCGAATCTATGAATCTATTTTTCAAATTGTTATTCTGCCAAACGTGGTAAATGTCTCTTAATACCCACGATGCTGTGCAATTACCGTTTTAATGCGGTGAAACTCGTGTTAATCATGCTATTGTGTTGAATGTTGTATGTATTGTCTAATTTGTCTAGTAGTGCATAGGATATGGGTATTTCTCCTTTAAGACCTGTGGACAATAATATATCACAGATCTTGATTATTTTTCTAGGATTTAATTATTCATAATTATTTAATTATTGTCAATTAACTTCAGATTAAGTCTAGCAATTTTTTACTCTTTAATGTGCCCATGGATAACTTATTTGAACTTCTTCCAAACTATTGACTTATTAATACACCCATTACAAACACAAGGTTGTAGCCTAATGAAGCTGTTATTACCCATGATTAAAAATGGCAAATGTTATTTATGCCTTTTTTGATATACCTGTTAACCAAACTAATTAAAGAAGGATACTTCTGGGAAAACGTTCGTCTTTAAATAAGTGATCTCTAAATTGAATCTCTGAAATCCGTTCTCTCTAATAAAACATTATTAGTATGTCGATACGCGTCGGTAATGTTGTTAGATTGATCTAAAATCGGATATGGAAGGTCAATAAATTGTAGAAATGTATTATATGAGGGTCCAAATCGGTTTGAAGAGCACTCACGAAAAGATATACCTCATATTTATACGATGATTACACGAAATATTACACGAATGATCACATAAATGATTACATGAATGATTACATGACTGATTACATGATTGATTACATGAAATAATGAGTATATGAATAAATGAATATATAAATGAATATATGAATAAATAAATGAATGAATATACTAAAAAAGTGAATACAGAGCTGTGTTTGATTGCCAGGTATCTATCGATATATAATGGTGCATGCTTTGTTAGCAAGGACACTCTGCGGCAAGGTTCGAATGAACACTTAAGATTAGTAGCTATAAATAAAAATTTATTTTCTGTATTGCACTTTACTTGAGAAGAAAATTAAAAGAGAAATTAGAAATTATTGAGAGATCATTTGTGCATAATAACATGCTGGTAATGCTGATACTTTGATAACAGATGGCACTTCGATAACAGAGAACAACAAACGCTACGCGCGAGAGGTAAGTTCCTCTGTTGTTTTTAAGTTGTATCCTAAAAATTACTTTTTAAGACAAGGCACATGGTCAAGTTAATAAATGGTGTATCCTTTTCTATTGGATAGAAAAAAAATCACGGAAGAATGGTAGATTTTTCCCAAAAAAATAGAAAATTCGGTTGAAAAACAGCATGAACTGGATGAACAGTTAATATTTCAACAAAATAAAACTTCTTAGAAATTTTGCAAGTAATTGGTTGATAATCTAGCATGTAGAGTAATCACTGTGCTTCAAATACTGATATTTTGATGGTATTCAATGAAATATAAACGAAGATATGGCATGTTTTAATAGGTGGTATTCATGCAGTTGCAGACACTTTGATTCCCGATAAAGGACACTTCGGATAACAGAGACTTTCAACAACCTTGTACGAATCAAGCACGTCACATTGGGAGTCTATGCATAACTCACATGTAAAATATAACCAATGGCGTTGTTCGTTTTCAAGGGTCACATTGCTATGAATTAATACTATTAATATTTTTGCAGTTTTTAAATAAGATTAAATTGCTGAAGAAATATATTTCCAGTGACGAACGAAAATAATTGTCTACATAATGAACTTGATTTTTAATGGCAACTTGAGATTCGGAGAGATGAAAATATAACGGATCATGTGGATCAACTCGATCGTGTTAAATTGTAATAAGAGCAAGGCTCCAATAACGAGAGCGAAGGGGTCTTTAAGAGGCAAATACACCTTTGTGTTCTTAATAAAATCCTTTGTCGTTGGTGCCCATTAGAATCGCATCATCAAGGCGATACTATTGCGTAGCCACAAAATTAAAAAGGAAAATTGAAAACTCCCTTTATCTTGAGCTCTGCTTATAGGGAGCACTTACTTTTACACAATGATAACGAAAGCTCTAAGTGCGATTCAACTGACACTAAATTACTTTATTGGTTGAGTTAAAAGAATTTCGGACCTGCATTGCTGCTGATATATATCTTTAAGTAGCAGTTTCAGCAGAGTGATGTTTCATGACATGTTATGTAATATATAAGTAAATGACCTGAGTACCTTTATAAGGACATAATTATACATGCTTTAGATCAACCGTTTCGCTACAACAGAGACGTAGATAATCAAGATTGACTGGATTAAACGTGCACTCATTCTCAATCAAATAGCGTATGCTAACGTTTGGTGGGTCTTACTTAAAACATCCATGGTAAACAAAATCACATAATCTAGATATCTACGTTTGGCTACATAGAACAATAGTTAAAATTGTTTAAGCTCGCGTACTATGCGAAGATCTTGCCGTTGGGTGACTCGAAAACTTGAAAATATATGGTCATATGGACGGTACTCGTCAGACATATCGAATTAGTTTCACATTTATCTTTCACATTTATACAAAATCATAAGCATATTCCCATGGATAAGAACATGTTTCGGTCATTAGTTTTAAACGTACTTAAGTAGATACATTTTTATGCATTGCCTGCTTACTATAACAGTAATCCACAGCGAATTCTGCATTTCTGATTCACTAAAAAGAGTGTGATATATCTGGTAAACACTGTCGACTACACAGGAAAAGAAGTGCCATTGTCTTTTAGATGATCGTTTTAAGTAGGGTCCATGAAAATTTTGCATCCGACCCTTTAAACATTTGAATTTTCTCAAAAACGTAAGTAAACTAAAATGTAACATATTGTAACATTAATGGATATATCGAACTTTTATTTCGAAAAATAAGAACGTTCTTTGTTTATTAAAGTATTTTTATTTGGTTGAAATATGTACTGATCATCTAATTCATGCTGATTATCGATGGAATTTTATCGTGTGTTTTTTATAAGTTATCCACCGTTTTTGTGCGAATTTCTGTCTTCGCAATACGAAGTGCTATACAATTAATCGACCAAACAATGCCCCGTGTCTGAAAACCGAATGAACAGAACATAAATGCAAAACAACTGAAGAACTCTCCTCTCGCGCATGGCTTTCTTGTTCTCTTTTATCGAATTGCCATCTGTTATCAAAGTTTCCGCATACCTGACGTGTAATAAGTGATACAAATAGTGCTAAAACATCTTACTACGGCACACTTAGTAAAAGACATTTGACAGCCAACGAGCGATGTTTAATTTATTGTCCTGAATAAATAATTTAGACCATCCCATCGATTTACAAATTAAAATATTTGATCATAGAATTTTGCCAATCATAACATACGGCTGCACAAGTTGGGGGTTCGAAAACCTAGATATTATTGAAAATTTTCATTGAAACTTTCTTCGCAGGATAACCAAAACTTAATTGTCCAGCCCAAAATGCTGTCTTCATGCTGAAGAGGGCGGATATCCGCTAGGTATCGTAATAACACGCGAATGATCAATTTGTTTAATACAATTGTCTCGAAACAAGAATCAGATAAACTATCTCACCTAATATACAAATATATAATACCTCACCATTAAACTTTTAATGGACACAGCATCACCACAAAAATGATATCGGTGACGAGAAATATTATGTTCTACTATGTCCTTTCTTTTAAGCCAAAAGACTAAAACACATCCCCCTTATATACCGGGTTCATCCATATGTCATCAAATTTAAATATCTGATGTGTGACAGCCGCCCTTGTGTATTACGAAATTAAGCACAATTTATGTAAACCATAATAACCTTTTTCAAGCGTTAAATATAATATACTAGTACTACCTCTGGTATTATAAACCAACACCACATGACCTTCTGTGACTATCACTGACATTCAAGTTCTAACTTTACCATTTTAAGCTTCAATATATTGTCTCAGTATGAAATCTAAAATACCTTTGCGGGCAATGTCAACGAATGACATATTCACACAACAAATATTACCCGTTTTCACTTGTACCGATAAGAAATAAAAATCATGTACTTACTTTTTCACGGCACATAATGGTAAGTCGAGTTATTTAATCCAGTGCAGAATTGTAAACATAGTGCGAGATATCAAAAATTGCACACGCTACGCAATGTCAAACGCTTCCATTCAAAACAATCCAGCCAAACTGTCAATGAAATTCCTCACTCAGAGAGGTTTGCATGTGAAAAACAAGTTGGCGATGTCCATGCCGAGACAGGTATTTTTTACCGTTTTATTCCCTATAATTTCTTTATTTATTGTTAAAATGGCAATCACTTTAAAGCCCTATCGGCTAGAAAGTGATACGTGTTCTTATCGTTTTAATATTAGCTCTTTATCTCGACTTTACTCGCATCGAAATTTCTTAGCGGGTCATACAATTACAAGTTACATTATACTAAATAATCGAGTCATATAGGGCTGTACTCTATAAAAAAAAATCATATTTTACTCGAAGGCAAGTTTAGCACTTTAGACCGTTGTTCTCGTTTAATCTGTTAGAGATATTGATAGGGTAAGAATAGATGTTAACTACTAAATTCCTGAAATATGACAAAGACGGAGACTATAGTAAAAACAATGCACTGAAAAATGTTACATTTCACTAGAAAACGGCCGCAAAAAGAAGGTGCAAAACAGTCGATTTTGATTTGTGTCAATTTCTTCATTGGTTTTAACATGACAAACTTCTTTTTTGCTTAAATCGATTTAGCTTAAAATACCCTTTAAGAAAAGGTATTGTTATGGGGGTCTCTATGTTAAAAATATTCATTTATATTAGAATAAAGTTGTCGTCTTTACATTGATTTTATAGGGAATATATTTTGTATGTATGACCTTAACGCAAAACAAGCCCGTCACAAAGGATCAGTATTTACATAAAATCACCATTTTTTGTTCGAGGTAAGTTTTACGAAATAAATGCGTTTTGTTTCATGAATTTAATGAGCATTGGAAATTTAAAAGACATAAATAGCTTTTTCAGTGGAAAATATAAAAAACACTTACAGAAACTCTTCTTGAGCATCTCAAAGCGCACCAGTTTGTGTTATATGATTCCATAAACAAGTTTTAATAATTGCTTATTTCTTTTTCTACATTGAATGTAACAATATTCTTGTATATCGTCAAGTTTGTATTATTTAGGAGAAATTTGTCATTCTTGAAGGCAATTAAGCATTCAAAGCACCGACATCGAAAGTCAGATGGCTTATCAGGCGTTATTATGAAATGCATGTACAAGAACTTCTACGTGAAATATTGATCTGTAATTTGGCATACCCCCTGTGTCACTGGCAATGGACCACTTAAAATATAACTTCATGTATGCCATAAGCGGGTTCAATTAACGGTACACAAATGTGTAAACACGATCCTTGTCGTATAATTTTACGCAGTAAACAAATCACTAAATACATCAAATCATTTAAATCCTTTCCTGTATATTATCAGAATGATCTTTTACTTACCGAACACAATAATATATGCACTTTTATAATGTAACCCCTTTGCTACCCTCCTTTAATTTTGTTTCGATGGGAGAGTGTCAGACATGGGATGCGCTCTATTTAAAATTACTCCCACGCAGTAGTGTGCACAAAATAAAACAGGCCCGCTTTACCCCGGTAATAAAATGCTATACATCTAGTACCTCAATATTTGTATTACACCGGTAAGCTACGCATGGTCTAAACTATTATAATTTTTTTTACAATAAATATAATTTTCGGCGTTTTAAATTTATTGAATAAGAAAATTACTTTCCCTTCAGTATGTAATTGCCACTAGGGGGCGCTGTAAAAGCACGAGGATATTCATGCATGAGTGAACAGAGGTCAGTTTTTGTCATTCAGCCTTGGGGACTCGCATGGTGTTCATGTGATTTTATCGGCTACGGTTTACACAATGGACGACACGGACCGAACCACGTGTAACAATTCTGGTGACATTATTATTGATTTGACGGAAACAGTGTCTGAATTAAACTTGTAATTATAACACAACAGGAAACGTGAGTTACGGTCATTGTTAAAATAATATTTTGTGTGGCCAGTTTACAGTTTTGGGTTTATGTTATTTTTTAATAGAGCTCTTTAGACGGTGCCGTAAACGTTACCATTAAGGCCAACACCGTCGAATGGCTCTTTTCGCGGCCACTCTGAATGCAGTACCCAGCTCGGTCCGTGATTCGCGTTTTCAGAGGTTGGCCACTTCCAGCGGACGTGACTTCCACAAGATGTTAGCAAGCGGACGCACAGGACAGGAAGTTGTGACGTCGCTTAGGCGACCTCACCCTAGAGCGATATGGCTGAGTTTAAAGATGAGTACTCAAATGTGCGGTTTAAAGATGACAGATTTACTTATGATAATATTATTTACGAGCAAGGTCAGAAAGACTTTGCTGTTAAAAAAAGATTGAGAAAACATATTCAATTTTGGAAAAAAATGCTGCCAATCAATTTATTATTGATTTTATTGAACGTAGTTATAGTAATACATTGTATTCTTATAATGCGGCGTTTACATTATGTTCCCGGCAGCCACGGCAGTCCCGTTTGTCCGAAACGTATCGCGCCATGTGACTGTTGCAATTTTTGCCTTTTAATCCAAGGTTTGCTAGGTTGTGCTAAGTTTCCTCACGGTTTATCAAGGTATCCGTGACGTCGAAGCGAAAACGCGGCCCTTCGACGGTGCGCGCAGTTTTCATCGACGGTCTGCCACGGATGTATACATGTTGCTTCAAGGTATGATGCGTTCTGTTAAGTTCCCGCACGTTGTTTGCGTTTGTCATGCAGGTATGCTACGTTGTACACGTTTGTCATTCATTTGTCACTTTCTGTCAAGGTACCGCGCGAATCAAACGTGGACAGCCGAGAGGTTTCAGGCACGATTGTGCTCCCGGTATAAAAGTAAACTCTGAGGCAACAGTATTTATTATAACAAAATAATTCCAGTGACATGGATGTGAACGGTGAAGAGGATTTTGTGTTTGCTTGCTTATTTGCAGCATTAATACAATCTTTGCGTTGTAAATAGCTGAAAGAAGCACAAACGCCCGGGAAAAGACGAGGAAGGAGTTCAAAGTCCCTGTGGGTTCGTCCATGGCTGTCGGAAGCTAGAAAGCAGCAGCAAGGGCACTTTGATGCATTATTTTACCTAGGAACTCCGCAACGAAGATATCAACACCTTTCAGAATTATCTGATGATGCCCCCAGAACTTTTCGAAGAGATCCTTAAAAGGATATCTCAAGTCATCACAAGACAAGATACGAAGTTTCTCTCTGCCCTTACACCTGGATTGAAACTGGCACTGCGTTTCATCTTTGTGGCCTGCTCCACCCAGAGCCTGTCTTTGGCCGCGGCGTCTTTGTAACCTGTGAGCCTCTTTGATGAGACAATTGGATTTTGCTGGAGGAAGTCAATTATGAGCTCTTTTTCTTCTTCAGTAAAATGTGTTATGACCATAGGGGTTATTCTCTTCCTAGCACATGCACCTCCTTCTGCTTCTTCTTCCGCATTTGTAAGGGGCGGATTAACAGGAGCAGTGGGTTCTTCTTGATCGTTCGGTGGTAGCCATGGACTTTCAGGTTGCTCCTCAACTTTAGCGTCCTTTGCAGCGCGGGGAGCCTTTGTTCGGCGCTTTCTTGGTGGCATTATACTGATCGAGTGTTCAGAATAAAATGAATGTTTCCTGAATAGGCTTTTATATACTCATCTTCAGACCGCGCGAATCGTGTCAGACCGTACAACAACTCAACTGGCCGTAACGCATCTGCCTGCAAAACGCAACACACCGTAAAGGGTCGAAATAAACACGTAGCAAAACGGCTGTCAATTATCCTATCTTGCCGTGGTGATCTTGACAAAACGAAACAAAACGTAACAAAACTTGATAGAAACTTAACATGTAGGGGAATGAATAGGATTCCCGTCAGAGAACGGACCCTTTTCGGGTTCTGTTACATACTGTCAAGTTTTGTTGCGTTTAAAACGTGTTATCACGTTTCTCATTTCCACCGTGGCTGCCGTGGCGAATGTTTTTGACAGTTCAAAATTGTGGCACGGCAACCCGGTTGTGTCACGTTTGGCTATTCCGTTCCCCTACGTTGCCTCCTGTTCATCCCGTTTCCTTCACGGTGGCCCGAAACGTGATTGCCGTGGTCGCCGGGAACATAGTGTAAACGCAGCATTATCCAAAAGAGAATCGCTTAAAAACAATAAATTAGCGTGTGATTATAGTGAATTTGTTAGGAAAGAAATAACATATTTGTTAGATCGGGTTTTGATACAAACAACTGATGGCCCCCTTGTGTTGTTAATCCTCTATCTGTCTCCATTCATGGCTATGATAAAAAGAGACTCAATCTTGATCTGAGATGTTTAAACAAACACGAATGGAAGCAATCTGTTAAATAAGAGGATTTGATATTAACTTTGATGTTTCTCAAAAAGAGTGTTTTTAAATAAAGTTTGATAAACATTCTGATTACCATTTTGTAAATATATTTGCTGAACACACAACTTATCTTTGGTTTTCATTTAAAGAGTTACAATTGTCTTGGATGAGATTTTAGCACACAAAATAATTACGAGCAGACAAATAAAACAGCTTGCGTCGGTTAAAAAGCAAGATTTGCTTCTCACTGTGTTTATCCTTTCGGTAGATACATGTTACTGGAAAACAGTACAGGAAATATACTGGATGGGAGATAATTGTAATTATGAGAGAGTTTTCAATAAGAATTTCTGAAAGAAGAATTAACAAGGTTATGAATACCATCGAGATTTAAACGGGCTCTGAATATATTCCAGTAAGAAAGGTAACTATTGTTTAGCACATTATGTACATCAGTATTGTAATTGGTCCTGTAACTCATAAATGAATGGACATTTTAGTATCGATGTTGCGAAATGGCGATCATGGAATTTTTACGTAAAATTTTCAATAGTCTTAGGTAATTAGCATTTTGGATAAAAACGCTCAATTAGCTTTAATAAGGTTGCTGTTACTTCTGGCGTTTGCTCAAACATCGTATATGAATGCATCTGTTGTGTCCTATGCCGGATATGGCGTAAGCACGGTAAATGGAGTGATGCATGGGTCGTGGACGTCAGAGCAGACAAAATGTCTCTTACTTGGCGGGAACTTTGTAGAGTTTACAGAGTTTTAGAACATTATTTGATGTTCTATGGTTTACAAAAAGTCGGGGAGTTTATAGTGTTTTTTGCGAAATGTTCTATGAAAAAGGATTGTCAAGATTTAGCTATCAACACATTCCAATTCATAGCGAAAAGAAAATCATTTAGAAGTAAACGGGATTCCGATCGAAAAAAAACGCATTGGCAGATTATTTATCTAAGATTGTAGAGAAGGATGACTGGTATATTGGTTTTAATTCATTTGACATGTTGCAAAGCAAGTGGGGCCATTAAGAAGATGAAGATGTCTTTGCATCAGAGTAAAATTTTAAACTTATATGATTCTTTAGTAGATTTTCGTTTCCAACATATGCAGTTTTTGATGTATTTACATTTCACTGGAGCATGTGTTTTGGGACTGAATCTTCCTCATATTACTCTTATTACCAGCTTTTTTAGTAAAATGGCGTTTTGTAACGAGAACACTGTTTTGGTTGTGCCATAATCGAAATCGGTTAATTTTGGCAAAATATATATGAGAGTTTTACCGAGTTCAGTGCATTTGTTAACGATTTTATCATTATGCCTACAAATAAAGAGACTTATAAACCATACAGAAATGGTGTTGGCATATTTGGTACTGAAAACCTGCTGATCAGAATGATTACTTTTTTCATTTAGTTTTACATATTTAAATCGGCAAGTGTTATTCAATATGTGTTCTTAATTGAACATTTTATCAGCATTATTTTGTATGTATAATATGTTCTTGCAGAGGCATGCAGATGATATAAACGCGCTGCTTGACGTCTTGGTGGGTAGGTTTCCTTGCTGCTGGGGTTACTCATAAAAATCAATAGCTTTTAAATCGTCAAGTGTTATTTACCGAGGGAGGTAATTTTGGTTATCATAATGACAATGTCATGGTTTAGGCGCTTGCCTAAATTAATCATGCTGTTTTTAAGCCCTCGATGTAAAAGAGGGAGATTACTCGTGAATGACTATGCGCTGAAGTGTTTAGTGGTTATGGCGTTTGCCTTAATACAAGTCACTTGTTACAAACCAGGTGTGGGAGCGTGAGTGTAAGCACGGCACGACGTGCCGGCATCGGCTGTCGGGTAAGTTATATATATTGGAATGTATTTGTTTGGTTTTCAAAGTGTGTCCTTATATTGAACTTTTTATTAGGATTAATAGGTGGTGTAATTGGAGTTTGAGAAATAAGTTTAAAATTTGAGGATATTTTACCAGCCTTGGCGTTTCATGCGCTTTATTTTTGACATCTTTATTCAAACTGATCAGTCACCAAATCCTATTGTGAATGCTTTTTATACTTTAAAGTGTTATCATGATTCGGTTCTAATTTAGTTAAGAGCAAACCTTCGAAATAAAAAGCAAATTATTTACCTGTACTGCAAAAGTTTTTCACTGAAAGAAAGATAAGAAACAAAAGAAAACAATTTGTATAATCCAAGTACAATGGGTTCACTGCTACTTTTCTTTGTTAAGAAGTAATGGGCTGTTTAACTGAAAGAGATGTGATATAATTATTAACACAATGTATATGAGTAACTTGATTCAGTCATTCAAGACCGACAAGTATCATTCATTTGTTATTTTTATAGTAATTCGTAAATATTCCATATAACTCATAGTTGTGAGTAAATTTATTATTCTCAAAATACTATTAAATTATCATCATCATTATCAACCATATCATCATCATCCAATCAACATCACTATCATGAATGCCATCATCATCCTTATCAACGATATAAAACATCATTGTTATCCTCGTTAATCTTAACACATAATCTCTACAAATAATATCTCAAAGACAAAATAAGAGTGGATGTTTGTATTTAAGAGGACTTTCGACATATAAATGCAAAAACAATTTGTCTGACGCCCGTTTGTCTTCCATGTGCAACGAAGATCGATCTCAATGGCACCGCTAAGTTGATGAGTCTCGAGACGCGCGTACACGGTTTAACATTCTTGTTCAGATGTCTAAAGAAGTCAAACGATACTAATTAAATTTTGTAGGACATGTCGTTATATATAATTAAACCTGCACATGAATGACATGTGAATAGTGGAAACTTATTATTTTTAATCAGACGGTAAGTCTAAACCTAAAATCAAGAGTAAATGTTTGAATAACCTGATCCCGCCGATGCCCAACGCGCACACGGGACGCTCAAATGCCCATCAATCACGTTAAGTTGCTTAAAATCGTACACATTTAGAAACATGAAACATTATTTTTGTTTAAAGAAGCTGCGATTATTTGCGAGCTTTATCCACCACCACCAATCAAGAGAAGTGTACATGACTTCACGTACACCCCATACAACAATCGGTAGTAATGAACGATTCAGGTAAAACCGCGATTTGGATACGCAACCCTACTGCTCATTTTTATTGCTTTCTTTTTTCTTTAAATGGCAGGGGGACGTATGAGGACCCATGGCTCAAGGCCGGTTTCTAGGTGCCTTCATCACCTCCCGAAACCTCTAAGTTTAGAGAAATCTACAAAAAAAATCTATTACTATATTGTAAACATTAAGTATTCTTTAGCAAAATATGTAAATAACACATAATCAATCTCATTTGCGCAAATTAACATAACAAACATCCATAAACTAAGACTTAAAAAGAGTGTAGATAAATCATACGTATTCGAGTATTATATACATTCATATGAAGAAATTTTGCAAATGCTGTACTAAACTGACATCAACATCTAACCAGTCACACCAAAACGAAAAGATATCGGGAATAGTATTAAAATAAAGAAAATACGAATACCTTGTAGAATTAAACGTTCATTACCTAACAAAACTAAAAATGATAGCACCCACATGTAAACATTCTAAGATTTCAATAAATATGCAGAAAGAAATATCCCCAGGAAGTGAGAGTCTAAGATGATACACAAAACTTTGAATTAAAATTCACATTAAAAACACAATATGAAGTAAAAGATAAAACAAAATAATCAAGAAAACTTAGCTGCTTCAGACTTAAATGAAAATAGACCCATTGACTTTCACGGTAAAGGAATTGGTTCGTGTTAAGATCCCATCTCATATGTACTAAAAAACCGAACTGAAAATAAACTCAATATAGGCTTTATAATTGCAACATTACAAACGTAAAAGAAATGTAACCGATTATTTAAACATACACATGTTCATTAAAGGCGGGCGGGCGGGTTTTTCACCCTTTCATTCTCCTTGTACATACCTTGTTCCTGTCAAATACACACCTCGAATGGCGACTCAACAGATTTGCAGATCATATAAACCACAGAACGACAAACCCGTTCGTTGTCGCGCTGAATCCCACTAAAAAAACCTGCATTTTTCGCGCTAAACCATTACCATCTCTCTTCTAAATAACATGTATAAAACCAATACAATACCGTATTTATCAAACCCAGAACATGTATCGAACTAAATTGACATAGGATGATACTGTATGATGGCTGAGAAAAGATTGTATTATCATTCGTGTTATTATGTGATGTATATGTTATGATGGATGTTAGGATGTTAAGTTTAATAATACCTACCTACCTACCTGCCTACCTGCCTGCCTGCCTGCCTGCCTGCCTGCCTGCCTGCCTGCCTGCCTGCCTGCCTGCCTGCCTGCCTGCCTGCCTGCCTGCCTGCCTGCCTGCCTGCCTGCCTGCCTGCCTGCCTGCCTGCCTGCCTGCCTGCCTGCCTGCCTGCCTGCCTGCCTGCCTGCCTGCCTGCCTGCCTGCCTGCCTGCCTGCCTGCCTGCCTGCCTGCCTGCCTGCCTGCCTGCCTGCCTGCCTGCCTGCCTGCCTGCCTGCCTGCCTGCCTGCCTGCCTGCCTGCCTGCCTGCCTGCCTGCCTGCCTGCCTGCCTGCCTGCCTGCCTGCCTGCCTGCCTGCCTGCCTGCCTGCCTGCCTGCCTGCCTGCCTGCCTGCCTGCCTGCCTGCCTGCCTGCCTGCCTGCCTGCCTGCCTGCCTGCCTGCCTGCCTGCCTGCCTGCCTACCTACCTACCTACCTACCTACCTACCTACCTACCTACCTACCTACCTACCTACCTACCTACCTACCTACCTACCTACCGACCGACCGACCTACCTACCTACCTACCGACCTACCTACCGACCGACCTACCGACCGACCTACCGACCGACCTACCTACCTACCGACCGACCGACCTACCGACCGACCGACCGACCGACCGACCGACCGACCGACCGACCGACCGACCGACCGACCGACCGACCGACCGACCGACCGACCGACCGACCGACCTACCGACCGACCGACCGACCGACCGACCGACCTACCGACCGACCGACCGACCGACCGACCGACCGACCGACCGACCGACCGACCGACCGACCGACCGACCGACCGACCGACCGACCGACCGACCGACCGACCTACCGACCTACCTACCGACCTACCGACCTACCGACCTACCGACCGACCGACCGACCGACCGACCGACCGACCGACCGACCGACCTA
Source organism: Dreissena polymorpha (assembly GCF_020536995.1). Lineage (NCBI taxonomy): Eukaryota > Metazoa > Mollusca > Bivalvia > Myida > Dreissenidae > Dreissena > Dreissena polymorpha. Next base: position 49,138,322 of record NC_068368.1, on the reverse strand, counting down.
CCGACCGACCTACCTACCTACCTACCTACCTACCTACCTACCTACCTACCTACATAACAACCTACCTACCTACCGACCTAACTTCATAACTACATAACTACATAACTACATAACTACATACCTACATACATACATACCTACATACCTACATACCTACATTCATACATACATACATACATAACTATATGCATACATACATACATACAAACATGCAGACAGCATACATACATACATACATACACATACATACATACATACAGACATACATACATACATACAGACAGACAGACAGACATACAGACAGACAGACAGACAGACAGACATACAGACATACAGACATACAGACATACAGACAGACAGACAGACATACAGACATACATACAGACAGACATACAGACATACAGACAGACATACAGACAGACATACAACATACAACAGACAGACAGACAGACATACATACAGACAGACAGACAGACATACATACATACAGACAGACATACATACATACATACAGACAGACAGACAGACATACATACATACATACATACATACATACATACATACATACATACATACATACATACATACATACATACATACATACATACATACATACATACATACATACATACATACATACATACATACATACATACATACATACATACATACATACATACATACATACATACATACATACATACATACATACATACATACATACATACATACATACATACATACATACATACATACATACATACATACATACATACACACATGCATGCATACATACATACATACATACATACATACATAGTATAGTACATAGATAAGACCATACATAGTTGAGATTGACCGTATTGTCGTAAGAGATGTTCAGTATCAATTTGAAGTAAATCGGTCTAGAAATAAAGAAGTTATAGTAAAAGACAATTTTGGGTGGGCGTGGTCTTTGAGGGCGGGGCGCCCCAGGGTTGGTAATTGGGCCATGCATAGTTGAGATTGACCGTATTGTCGTAAGAGATGTTCAGTATGAACTTGAAGTAAATAGTGTATAAATGAAGAAGTTAATGTAAAATAACATTTAAAAAATGAGTGAAAATCTCTCACCTGGCGCCACCCCACCCCCATAACTTTTGACCCAGTGGTCAGATCAAAATTCCAAATAGTGCAGGGTCGCTCATATGCTCATAGCTACCATGTAAGTTTCAAGGTTCTAGTTCTTATAGTGTAGGAGGAGATAGTGGCCAGGACGGACAGACGGACGGACGGACAGACGGACAGACAGACAGACAGACGGAGATAACCACAATATCCCCACGCTTTTAAAAAAGCGTGGGGATAAATAGTGCGATGATCTATATGATTAAATGGTGATGATGAGTAATTGTAGTGACATTCTTTTAAGAAGCTTGGTAATTTATTATAACAATGAATTATCATTTCGTTACTCTAACATGTATGGCTTACATACTTAACAACGTTGATCAGATAAATAATGGAATTAGTCGACGTAATCTGAGCTTATATAACTTCCCAAGAAGAAAGCGAAACGGAAAAATACAACAAAAGGCAACAGGAATAAATTGTGGCGGAACTACGGAAACGTATATGGTACACCCCAATAATGTAGTCCTGCCGGAATAATTTATACCGACTTACTGTGAAATAACATGGTATGTCGACATAGTTTTGTAGCTTTTCCCACCTTAATTTTACTCGTCATAACGACATTAAGTTGAAGTCTCGACGTAAATGTTTCCGGCTTTTCCCGAAAATATATTTGGTCGACATGATCTAAGTCGACAAATCTACATAATTTTTGACGTCATGCTCTTGTGAAAATGACTTGCCATCATAGTTTTAGTCGACACGATGAGTTAATTTTTTAGGCATGACACCTTTTTCATATCATGTCGTCATAGAATTTTGACATCATCACATTATTGCAACTTGGTTCATGACTTCCGGCGTCGAACAGATGTTTAGTTTCTGGTATATTCTTTTGAAACACGCAAGGCCTCAGACAGTCCATTTTTACATCAGGAATGCTTGGTATAAAGGTAAAAATAACATTTGCAAACAATAAATATTAATGTGTTCGTTGGATTTTATGGGCATTTAGAGAGCTTTAATCTCGATTGATTCGTTTAGATATTTCTCTTTAACTAATACACGCAAAACGTGTGTTTAACGACTCACAACTTTTTTTTATATTGCAGATTTGTGTCTTAGTGGCACTGAGGTTTTTCATTTCGGCTTCCTTGCGAATTGGAAACCATTGATCGTATTCAAGAGAGATAATTTGTAAAGAAACCGCAGTTTGGGTGTAAAGATGACTTCATACCCGTCCTAGAACATGTGTGTGAAATGCAGCGGGAGCAACTGCCAGTTCCTGAATCGATTGAAAGTGCGACTTCTTTGTTCTTGGCCTTCACTGAAATATTGGATGGTTACTAATTACATATGCACAAATATATGCTTAAAAATTGGTTATATTTTGCAAATTTAATTGTTATGTTAGTTTAGTTCAAGTAAGTTTCGTTTCGAGTTTTATTTACAATGTTTCGACAAACAACACAAATTGATACTCTTGTTATTGGAATTGATCTTGAAGTAGATAAACGTTGTTATTTTGTTTGCTAAAATAAATTCACTCATATTGTTGTACACATTTACAGACATTGCAAACTTGGAAAAAACAGATTCACAATGTTCTTCATTTCATTGTTAGATTGCATAAGAATGAATGAAACGTTACTTATTGTTTGAAAACATGGCGCTGTATTAGTTATGAAATCCTCGTAAATTGTGGAATGTTCCTTTTAAAATATGGTTCTTTTAAAAGATTTATTAATATTTCATTTCAAACTTCAATATATTCAACAAAACGACTATTGTAAATCTTATATTTAATATTTAACACTGTCGCAAATATATGATATGTTTATTTTGTATTTTCTTACTTGATTTTCTGTTCCTGAAACTCCAGTGTATATAGTACATGTTTGAAATAGATGTTCATACTGCAATTAGATTTTTATTTTTTTTTGAATGGTCAAATAATTCGTTTTTGAGAAAATGGAAATTATTCAAATGTGACACAAAATTGGGTTATTTGTAGATCAATTTTAGGGCTAGTTAATGTGATCGGTCTTTCTTCATTGTCCGTCAAAATTTGCACTAAAGCGAAATCACCTACTCAGCTGTGTCAATAATACCATGAACAGTCTTCAAAGCTAGTAAGGTTGTAGTTTGCTTTTATCTCTATATTATGTCCACATCGCACATAACTTATCAAAATATTTTCAAAAATTTGAAATATTTGTTTACGAGCCGGTATAGTTTTATATGCGTTGTGATACACGTACCCTTTGACTAGATCGGTCTATGGTCTGACTCTCTCTCTCTCTCTCTCTCTCTCTCTCTCTCTCTCTCTCTCTCTCTCTCTCTCTCTCTCTCTCTCTCTCTCTATATATCTATATATATATATATATATATATATATATATATACTCAACTGGATCATTGAAAGCGTATTATGCATTTAGCCGCCAATTTTACGTGCAGTCATCATTGTAAAACGACAAAAATGCACGGCGAATATTAAAGTAACGGTTGACTTTAATAACATTTTATTTTTCTTGCAGTTTATTATTACATAATTACAATTGCCCTATGTTTCACTAGTGTACATTATTCTGATTGGCTATAGTATATCATTTCACTTGCCTTTAATATTCAATGAAGCGAGTTGCCTCCAAGAAGCGCACGAGGAAATCGAGCGTGGGACAACTTGGTTTAATTATGCGATGTGCGACATGCACACAGTCAAAACTGCGTATTGTAAAAGGGGCGCCTACTAAATTCATGCACGAATAAATCCCAAATTATATTGTATTTTAGCCAAACCATTGAAAACATCTGCAGAACGATAATCGTAATTGCATGTATAAAAATTGAAACGCTCTTTTCTTCGCTTCATCGATGTAAGTAGGTTAGTTTTGGTATTTAATTCGGCTTTATGCAAATTAGTTCCTCACACAAAACATGCACATTTACAACTAGAGATAACTAGACATCTTACATTTAAAAAACCGGAAAGCGCGTTCAAGATAACACTTTAATAGCTGCAGTGAAGTATCAAGCAGATACATAATGGTAAGCATTAATATACGATTCAATAAAAACTTTTTTTAGATTTAACTAAGTTGACCTTCAAATCTTCGCATAGAAGCTGATAATTTAAATTATAAATCTATAATTCTAAATATCAAATTTAGAAAGATGATTTATAAAACAACATAACAGCTAATGAGTGTTAAACTGTTCTTCAGTATTTATTCAGAAAAAGTAAGACAAATGAAAACAAAGTTAAGGACATATCACTTTCTGAAATGGTCAGAAGTGAGTGGGGTAATGTAAAACAATAATTCCTTATATTAACATTGTATTATGAAGTTTGGAACAATGTGCGCAATTAAAATAACATATGCTTCAGTGATACATGAACCAGTTCTAATGAAATCTTTTTAAAAGAGTATATGATAATATGTTTTCACCTTAAAAAACCATTTTCTTCTTGGGCTTTGGAAGTCCTTATTTTCTTGTTTTGTTCATAAATCCGTTGACACCAGCTGGAACCTACACTTCTGTAGTAGATAATGTTAGAGTATTATTAAATAAAAGAAACACTGAAAAAGGGATACTTTTGTGCAAGAAAAAATGTAAACAACTAGAGTAAAAAAATAGTACACTTGAGCAAAAATGTGTTTGTCAGAAACACTATGTCCCCTTCTGCGCCGCTTTGAAGCTATATGTTTGACCTTTGACCTTGAAGGATGACCTTGACCTTTCACCGCTCAAAATGTGCAGCTCCATAAGATACACATGCATGCCAAATATCAAGTTGCTATCTTCAATATTGCAAACGTCATGGCAAATGTTAAAGTTTGACGCAAACAAACAAACCAACAGACAGCGCAAAAACAATATGTCCCCACCACTATAATAGTGGGGGATTTAAAAAGTATGGTGGGCCAGAAATGATAATTTAAAAATGAAAGATACATAAATATTGAAAACATGTTAATAAAAACCCTTTTATTTTATAGCGTATGTTAATACTATAAAGATAATGATATATCAATGTGTTTGTTGAAATGATATTTTACACTGTTTCCAAAAGTTTCAATCAAATTTATATTTGTAATCCTGGTCAACCATACTAACTATTTTTAGACTCAAGTTGTTTACATTTCTTTCTTACAAAAAATGATCTTGTTTTTCAGTATTTTTAGTGTGTTATATTTAATCATACTCTAACATTATCTTCTACAGAAGTGTAGGTTCCAGCTGGTGTCAATGGATTTATGAACAAAAAAAATAAATAAAATAAGGACTTACAACGCACAAGAAGAAAGTGCTTAATAAGGTGAAATCATGTGATTATTAACTCTTTTTGAAAGATTTTATTAGAACTGGTTCAAGTATCAGTGAAGTATATTATATTTTAGTTCTGCTTATTATTTCAAACTTAATATAGAATGCTAATATGAGGAATTATTATTTGACATTACTCTAACCACTTCTGACTATTTCAGAAAGTGATATGTCCTTAAACAACAAAAACAATTAACACAAATAAGAGGGCTAAGAGCCACTGGGTCGCTCACCTGAGGGAATAAGATGAAATTAAAGACGAGTTAAACTCGTGTGCAAATAATTCAGAACATTTATATGACAAAAGCTGACTTCAAGTCGAGGTTAAGATCTTCCAAAGTATTTAATATAAGCATATATAGAAAATTACCCGACCTGGATTTTAATACGGATTGACAAGAACCATTTTACAATACAAAAGTATCAAGGAAACATACGCTTTGACCAAAGTTCATGAAGATTGGGATAAAAATGCAACTTTGTTTTTACATGTTTACATTATAAACGAAAATAGAAAACTGCTCCATCCCATGGTATAACTAAGTACACCCTATTGAAATACGTTTGCTTGTTTAAAGTGTACATTTCCTACATGTTGGAAAAGACCAATATTCATAAATTAATGGGGTATTGATAAAGACTGATTTCCTTAATAGTGTATAGTTAGTTCTTTATCAACTCAATTAATGAAAGTTGATGGTGACAAATGTTTTGTATAAATACTTCAAGATTTTGTATAAGATAGAGTCGAGTTTGGTTAGCCGTCACGACTGGACGAAGGTGCTCGGCTAATAGATATTTTACAATGCGAACTATACGATCACTATAATAAAGAAGGTTTTAACCATGAATTGGGTTGTCATTCTATCGACTATGTGATAATGGCGGCCATTTTTGCCCCACCTATCAGTACCAATTTTGCACTTGTTTGAAAAAATTAATAATACCAATTTTCTGACTAAGTTTCATAATGAAGACAATTCGCTTCCGTTTTTGAGTGAGCATCAATTTAAAATGTAATTCTAAAAACTAAAAAAAACGCGTGTGAGGCACACAAATAACATTTGTGAGTGATGTGAAGTTTATTGAACAGGATGTGACATGGTAAAAAATAAAACGAGGTTTGTGACTTTGAGAGGGCCTTTCCTCAAGCTTTTGTATTTTTCTATTGACGGGCGGGGTGTGAGAAAGACTCTGGATATTGACATAATATGTGTATACACACATAAGGTCATTGTGATTGTGATTGTCATTGTCTGGCGCCTCCGTGACGCATCAATAAACATGTTAATAGTTCACCGTGACAGTAGCTAAAGTGAACAAGAGTGTTTAAGGGTTTATTGTGAATGCTGTCCCGTTAATCCCGTGTAAGTTGTGAAATCATGAACAAACGCCAGCATTCATCTACTGCGAGCGAGTTAACAGACAATAGCTCATTAGACTCGTCTATATTCGAAAGTTTTAAGGGGCAGAAGTCCAAGAAAGACTCGAAAAAGAAAAAAAATGAACAGGAAAGTCCCAAGCAACAATCTTTGGAAGTTTATCAATTCGCTCAATAGAATCGCGGCTCGAAGAGATTAGTTCCAAGATTTCTACAGTCCTTACGAAAGATGACACCTCCATTATTCGTACCATGATTAAGGAAACGTTCGATGAAGTCAAAGATAAATTTTTGAGCTCAGTCGTCAAAATGTTGGAAATCATTGAATGCAGCATATTCGACCAGACAAAGGAAATTGAATCGTTACATTGCCAAATAACCAGCAAAGACAAAGAGCTACAAGACCTGAAAACAAAGCTGAATGACTCAGAAAAGCGTACTGCAGAAATTTTAAATGAGCACGAGCAGTATAGCCGTAGAAACAATTTGCGAATTACGGGTCTACAAGGAGACGAAGACTTTCAGTCCTCAATAGCGTTGACTTAAAAGGTGTCGTCCCTTTAACGTTCCAAGCTTGGTCTGCGCGTTGAAAAGGAGGATATAGACATAGCGCATAGGATAGGGAAATATCACCGAGAGAAGATCCGACAGGTCATCGTCAGGTTCATACGGCGCCAAACAAAATCGGATGTAATGCGAAATGCAAAGCTACTCAAAGGTTCTGGTATTTTCTTGAATGAAGACCCGACAAAATTGAACGCTGAAGTTCTATCGTCCGTTAGGCTGAAGAACCCCGAGACGGTGGAGCGAGCGTGGTCGTTCGATGGGAAGCTGTATGCACGCTTCAGAGGTAAAGAGCGCTCTGAGATAATCGACTACGAACATTTTCAGACAAGGCTCAGCAAACCATGGCCGAAGGCTGTAGCTTCACTATCGTACGCCAGCAGGGTTTCAGCTAGCACAAATCGACGCCGGTAACATAGAGCTCTCCGTGTTAGAACTGACGGTGTTTTTTTTTTGCTATACCATATCATTAACAGTTTATATTCACGTATTTGTAATACGTGTGCAAACCAGTTTAATCATGACATTGAAACTAGACCACCCTAATATCTGTGTTGTGTGTTTTTTGATCCTGTTGTTCTCTTGGTTTTTTATTGTTTGTAATTTCCTAACTTAAGTATTTTTTTTTCTCTCTCTAATTCGATAAAGATACGTACTTTTTTAAGCATATCATACTTATATAATCGATCTTAATCTATGTCTATTGTTATAAGACACAATCTCATACGGTGTAAGTTCACACACGCAACGTACGCATGCATGTACGAACACACACACACACGCTTGCGCGCGCGCGCGCGCACACACACACTTACACACCCATCCACACGCACACATGCAAGTAGTAGAAATATATACTTTTATATTTAGAGGCCTATATATACTAATGGGGAATATAGCGTGATAAAACAATTACCCATAATATGCTATTGTACAATATTATATTTGTAAAACAATAGTCGTTTGTTTATGTATGCATATTAGTATGGACCGAGTAGTATTGTAGCTTCGTTAAGTCGACAGGTGCCATGGTGTTGTTTTTCTTGTTGTTGTTATTGTTATATGACACAGCCCCCTTTTTTGGTTACAGTGTAAATCGATAACTAACGACTCGAAACACATAAGCTGTAAACATTTTACAAACACACACTTTACACATACGCATGCGCACTCACACACCAACGCACGTGCACAGATGCACGCACGCGTGCGCGCACACACACGCACACAGGCGCGCGCGCGCAAACACACACACATGCAAGAAGTAGAATATATTACTTTTTCAACATTTAGAGCAAATACGTTTACTCTATTGCAGTTTTTCCGGGTCTTTGTTTGGACTGAATCGCCTTGTAGCTAGCTTCGTTAGTTTAGTTTCTGTTTTTCAATAATTTTGAGAACATCTTACACCTGATGATTACTTATGAATAATTACAATATATTATTCTTAGTGAGTTTTTCCTTACATGTACCTTGTAGTATCCACTCTCAAGTTTAATAAAACTGAAACCAAGGTACAAAGATTAAAATAACACTTTTTCTCCCCAAGATATTCTTCTTCATTGAAGAAGAGTACATAAGTAGGAATTAAAGGGTATGATCTACCTTTATAACATATTTACTTTTTTTAAATGCTTGTTCAATTATATTATTATATCAAGTATTATTTCTCCTATTGTACATTTTTGATAATGCTTCTTTTTTGATTTCGCGGGAAGCGTTCTCAATTTTTCGTTTTTGACCATGTAGAGGAAACTCTTTGTTACTGACAATTTATTTAAAAAAAAAATCATATTATTATCCCATCTAAATGTATAATATATTTTTTTAACTTTATTTATACAAATATTGTTACCTGGTAAATATAAAATCGGATACAACAGGCTAGGCTGGATCTATTTTTAATCTCTTCAGATTTCTTGCAACACTTTAAAACCAATGGAATTGAACCATGTTTACAATCGGACCACTCGATAATTACTATAAACTTAACCTTTAGTAACTTTCCTCATAAACCAGGTCTTTTGAAACACGATAACTCTTTACTGTCAGACATAATGTATGTACAGGAAATCAACAAAAAAATTGATGATATTAAACTTCAATACGCACTACCCATTTATAATTATCAAAATATAAACGATATTCCCGACAGTGAATTACAGTTTACGATAAGTGATCAAATTTTACTAGAAACCCTGCTTATGGAATTAAGGGGCAAATCTATTTCATATGGGTCTTATAAAAAAAAGAGAAACAAAACTTATAGAAATCAAAATATTAACAAGAGTTAAAGAGTTGAAAGAAAACTTCCTAGATGAAACTCTGAAGAACTTGAAAATTTGAAAACTGAAATAAAAAATATTCAGAGCACACGTTTAAAAGGATACATGCTAAGATCTAAATTTCAGTGGACTTAACAAGGTGAAAAGCCATCTAGATATTTTTGTAGCCTTGAAAAAAATAATGCAATAACAACATCAATATAGAAACTAAAAATGAAGATGATAGTGAAATAACTGACCAAACCGGTAATCTTAATTCAATAGCATCGTATTATAAGTCTCTATATAAACAAAATAATGATTGCAGTAGTGAAGACTTTACTTACTATGTAAAAGACATAAATTGCCCAAAATTAAACCAGAGTGAGTCCATTTTAATCGAAGGTATTATAACTTTAGAGGAAGCTTCAATTGTTTTAAAAAAGATGTCAAATAATAAAAGCCCAGGCAGTTCTGGCTTCAGTGCAGAATTTTATAAAATGTTTTGGAAAAAAAAGGTACTTTTATTGTCAGATCCTTAAATGAAGCTTATAAGTGTGGTCATTTATCTATAACACAAACTCAAGGTATCATAACCTGTATCCCAAAGGGTGAACAATCTTGGCTTTATATAAAAAAAATACTCTTTTAAGTACTGTTTATAAAATTGCCTCTGGAGTAATAGCTTACAGATTTAAATTATTTATTGACAAGTTAATTCATAACGACCAGACGGGTTATATTAAAGGGAGATACATAGGGGAAATACTAGGTTAATTTATGACATTATGCGCTATACTGAAGAAAACGAGATCCCAGGCTTACTTCTCCTAATTGATTTTGAAAAGGCGTACGATTCATTGGCCTGGTCCTTTGTCCTGTAATTACGGTCCTGACATAAAACGTTGGTTTGAGGTTTTATATAAAGATTCTAAATTAGCCGTTTCTCAGTGTGGGTACTTATCTAACTTTTTCCCTATTGAAAGGGGCTGCAGGCAAGGAGATCCCCTCTCATGTTACATTTTTATCCTCTGTGCCGAAGTTTTGTCACTTGCATTGAGAAATAACAATAATATAAAAGGTATAACCATTCATGGAACTGAAAATAAATTGTCCCAGTTTGCTGATGATACTACTATTTTATAAGACGGTACCGAACAATCCCTAAATGAGACACACTGTTATACATAATTTGCATATATTTCAGGCCTTAATGTTAATTTTTATAAAACAAATGTTGTATGGATTGGCAAGAACAAATTTAGTTCATATACCATAAAAACCAAATGGAAACTAAATTGGATGCAACAAAGCTTTAAAATGCTTGGAATACATTTCCATGTAGACCTGTCAAAAATATTAACAATTAAATAACGATAAAAAAAATTGTTAAAATGGAAAACATTCTGAAATCGGAAAAGAAGAATTTTTAACACACATTAGCAAAATTGTGATTATAAAAACACTTATTGTGTCATTATTCAATCACCTGTTCATATCATTGCCCAACCCAACCATTACCATATTAAATTCAATAAAATCTTCTATTCTCAGTTTTATTTGGGATGGGCATAGTAAAATAAAGTTCACAACACTAGTTAAAGAACATAATGACGGAGGTTTAAAAATGATCATTTTGGATGCATTTATTCCAGCATTGAAACTTACCTGGCTACAAAAACTTCAATCCTTTAGTGGAAATTGGACAGACATCACAAAGATGTATTTTGATAAGTATAAACTCTTTAATTGCAATTGTCATTACGCTTTAAATACAGCTAATAGAATTTGAAATCCTTTTTGGGTAGCTGTTTTAAAAAGCTTCTCACTTTATTGTAATAAATTGGATTTAAACACAGAAGAGTTTCTATATTATCCACTTTTCTACAATCCAAACATATTAATAGGAAATAAAAGTATTTTCTTTAAGTCATGGTTTATTGCTGGAATTCATTGTATAGGGGATATATTTAAAAATGGAACCTTTATTCCTTTAGATAAAATAAATAGAATGTATAATTTGAACATAAATTCCATTCATTATGCAGGGGTAAAAAAGCAATAGATGAGTTTTTGAAAAAAAATGTATCTTGTCCCACCCAACAAATTATAAAACCCTTTTTGCCCCCTTTATTACAACTTTTACTGAAAAAAGAATCTGGAGCAAAAAGACTATACATCATTATAAATAAAAATAATGAACAACCATCAGTAAAAGCAAATTGGTGTACTTAACTTAATGCCAGAGGTAATGAAAAAGAATGGAATTGCATATTTTAGCTACCATTTTAATAACCAATGACGTAAAAGTGCAGTGGTTCCAGTGGCTCTCTCTCCTCTCTCTCTCTCTCTCTCTCTCTCTCTCTCTCTCTCTCTCTCTCTCTCTCTCTCTCTCTCTCTCTCTCTCTCTCTATATATATATATATATATATATATATATACACACTGGAATTTTTTTTTTTTAAAGATTCATAATGATTTGCAAAAAAGTGTCTTTAAGAGTGTTCACAAGCTTCTTTTTGTACATAAAATATATGAAAAATGACCCCACGGTGGCCATGTCTTTTGACAGCCAAAACCAGTTTCAAACAAACTATACATATAGAGAAAACTGCCCCACCCCCTACAAGCCTTACTTTCCCACCGATCTTGACCATTTTCGAACTCGTCCATGAAATCAATAAAACCAATATTCTGACCAAGTTTCATGATAGGGAAAAATGTGACTTACAATGTAACTTTATAGCCATGTCCGGAAAACTGCCCCGCCCCCTGGCGGCCATGTTTTTCAACCGACCAATACCATTTTTGAACTCAAGAAGCGACATATCATTTACACAAACATTTTGGCAAAGTAAAAGTGACTTCTAGAGTATTCACAAGGTCTTTATTTTTTTACCTTGTTTCCGACCCCACATGACCAGTTTACAACTCGGTTGAGGTATGATTTTAATAAATGCCCTGACAAAGATTCATGAAGATCGGACAAAAAATGCGGTCTCTAGTGTTCACAAGGTTTCACGACGAACACAGGTCAATTAAATATTACCATGAGCACTTAAGTGCTTATGTGAGCTAAACACTGGGCAGCCAATTTGTTGACATAGGCATTGAAAGGACCAATATGTATGTATGTATGTATGTATGTATGTATGTATGTATGTATGTATGTATGTATGTATGTATGTATGTATGTATGTATGTATGTATGTATGTATGTATGTATGTATGTATGTATGTATGTATGTATGTATGTTTGTATGTGTGTGTGTGTGTGTGTGTGTGTGTGTGTGTGTGTGTGTGTGTGTGTGTGTGTGTGTGTGTGTGTGTGTGTGTGGAAGTGTAAACCCTACATTTGTAGCACTCAACACTCAACACTCACTCACGTATGTAGCACAACACTTTTATGTAGCACGCCAACTGCGTGCTACAATTGTTTTATGCTTTCTAGTGCTCAGAAAACGTTCAAAATACTAGAATATGTATACTTCGACATCGCCTCTGTCTTGCCTTAGGCCAATGCTACGAAGCATTGCACATATCGAACATATCGAAGCAATATGAGTATGTTACTGTGCTACAAAAAAGTGTGTGTCTTAACACACACAAACACGTATATGGCGTGTTATGTAGCGATTCTTAAAGTGTAAATTAACTGACTTTGTTTCTATTCGTTTGATGCCAGTTGATGTACTGAAAACTTACACAGATAGGAAAAAGAAGAATCTTTTTGGCATTTACTTGTATTATTGTTATTGTGATACACAAAGAGCTACATTTGAATGTGTGTGTCCGTTTAAAACAAGCTACAAACGCGGTTCGACATACGTGTATACTGTCTACTCCATAGACCGGCTTAAGTACCACACTGGTTTCCCCACTTTCTACCGCGGTAAGACTTATGGAAAAAGTTCAATGTAGATATATGAAACACAAACAGGACAAGATATGAAGGCAGAAAGCATTTCCTTCCAATACACAAAACCTCGACTTTTACTGCAGCAAGTAGCACCAGTGTGCAGGTGCTACATAGAACTAAATACTTGTAAACAAATTAGTATCAAAATAAAAAATCACCTTTAGTGGCCATAAGCAACATGCAAACTTAACAATGACACCTACACTAGCACACACGGGAGATATCTGGTGTCGTTACTGCTTTGGCTAAATTTTTCAGAATTCGTCAGTTGCAAATCAATAATCAGGTTTTGCTACTTCGACATACTTCGTGTTTTTGGTGTTTACACTTAGATATTAAAATGCTTGAAATAGTAAATACTTATCGGACGAACAAAGCGCTGAAATCGCAGTGTCTGTCTATTTACCGAAAACACCATAAACAGCATAGAAGAAACACCGAACACGCAATTAACATTGTTTTAATGAATATGGCGATCGTCGTAATGTTGACAAAAGATTTAGACTGTCAAAACAAAATCGATTACATTGTAATAAGAATTTCATAGACATGAGATATGGTTTTTGACAAAAAGCCAGTCAACGTTTTCGACTGTAGTGAGTTCCGAAAACGATCCATGGCGTACTTTGTGTTCCCCGCTACCACATGAGAATGGTACAGTAACAATTCGCGGTAATTTAAGAACGCGGTTGGAACCTCAGCGCCTTGTTCGACGGATATAAACTTGTTTCTTAAATTAATGTAATCTTATACAAGCATACACGGTAAGAAATAAAACGCACTTGAAATGTTATCAACGGCGTATTACTATACTCGGATAATAGGTATCGCAATTGTTACTTCTTAAGAGTTCACTGTTATATTGTTAAAAAATATTACTTTTCAAAATGATAAACATTCGCGTGCGGTAATGGATGGCGTAACGACATATTGCATAAATGTTTTTAAGCGGTCTTCAGAGTCAATACAATAACACTTCGATACACGAACTTAAATAACCATATGTAAATGAGCTTGACAAGTGGGCATTGTCGTACAAAATGCGTAAGTTTAATGAAAGTTATAGTTTCATGTGAATTAATGTCCAATCGCATGAATACCGTAATAAATATAAGAGTCGTAAAAATTTAAAAGTCTCGCGAACGCTACATTTGTAATTGTTAAGGTTCAACAAAATATAAAATGCTTAAATTTGATGTTTAAAATCACTTTAAAGTCTTCATTGCATCACAATTGTTTAATATTCGCACGGAATGGATGTGACGCATTCTCAACATTGTTTAGAAACGTTTTTTGTAAGCCGCTGAATATTCAAATACATTTTATAAACTATAAACGAAGCTCATTTTAAGTTGTCAGTGTTCGAAATCGATCGATAGAAATTCAATTTTGAACACGGTATACAATCAATAAAATTATTTGAAATAAATAAAGCGCATTAATTATATATAACATAAGATGGTGTATTATATTTCAACATGGTGTTTGAGATAAACGACTGCATTAGTCAAGCAGAAACTGTGCCTGCAGATTTTAATCAAATGCAGCAGCCGCGATTGGCATACACAAGAAGTGCGAATCAATGTTACAAAACCTGATATATTTCTTTAAATTTAAGTGCGCTTTTGCTTTGTGGTCTGTTTTATGCTCGTTGAAGATTACCGCATACTGTGTAAATAGTTCTTGACTGCTGTTTAATGTTTTAAGATTCGTTCTAAATGGTTGTTTGGTTCTACCAACCCGACCGACTTTTGTTCTTGTTTGTTACCCTGAACTTGTTTCTAGTTATCCAGGTTGAGTTTCCGGTCGAGCTACGTTGCATTCGATCATATTTGTCGCGTTCTGAGAAAACTGGGCATAATGCATGTGCGTACAGTGCCGTTACAGATTAGCATGTGCAGACACATATTTACATCATTTTGTTTTTATACGAAACTCTTTATAACTTATGCCACACTATTGTCCATTAGCAAACAGGTCACTGTATCGTATCACTGGTAGTCTTTACCATATATCACATGAAACCGCAACGTACAAGTGAGGTGCTTTACGTTGGCGGTTCGAGCGCGTATGGGTACGCTTCCATCGTCATAAATGTCACGTGCGTCTGACCGTCGTTGTGGTATAACGTACCTCGGAGCTTTTTGCTCTTTATGTTGATGCTGTTCCGTTATTCCTAACGGCAGCAACATTTTTCTGTGGACACAACGTATACGTTTAGAACTTGGTTGGTCTTTCTTGACGTCATACACGGGAATTTCAGTATTTGACTGGTCAATTACCACATATGGCACATCTCCCCACTTGTTTGCGATTTTCTGCTTCCCGCGTTGAGTCACATTACTTACTAAAACCAAATCACCTGGTACGATTTTAGCGGCTCTAGCTTTTGCGTCATAGACCATAGGCCCCACGTTGGGCGCCATTGTTGCCGGCCTAGCTACGCGCAATTTGCGTAGTTTGGGTTCGACGACAAACTATCGAATCAATCGATGTTTAAAGTTTTAATATATCGATAAAGGTATCTGCAGGAATATAAAATGTCCTACACAAATAATATAATGTATCAATCAAAATAGAATGGCTACAGTCCAGGTACATGTTAGTATACTTATAAGTACCCGGGGTACATGTAAGTAGTACCCGAGCCGACAATGACCAATCGAGCATTGAGCACTACTAAGTGCTACTACTTCTGCATACACATGTATAAATTTGTATCAATGCCGTATTTATGGAAATAAAATATTATTAAAGTAAGGCGAATGAACGTCATACGTTCTTTTTCTAAACGGCGTGAAAATGATCCAAAAAACGGCATCGACGTTCTTTTTGAGCATGAGTTTCGATAATATAGATGTCATTTTACAGGAAATTGACAAAAAATGTGAATAAATTGATTTACAAAAAAAGCCGACAACGACAATATAGCGGTAAATTTCCCGGGTACGTTATATTTTATTTACCGTACCCGGGGTACATGTAAGTATACTTATGAGTACCCGGGGTACATGCAAGTCGTACCCGAGCCGACAATGACCAATCGAGCATTGAGCACTACTAAGTACTACTACTACTATTACTACTACTACTGCATACACATGTATAAATTTGTATCAATGCCATATTTATGGAAATAAAATATTACTAAAGTTAGGCGAATGAACGTCATACTGTTGTGTTTTTAATCCGGTTAGCTTTCGGTTCGGGGACATTACTGGTAGTCTACACAGAAATATATAATAAAGGGTGACTTACAACAACTATACGTTTCCCGGCTTCTTTAATGATCACAGCAGTTCCACACGTCCGCTCGCATCAACGTCTCGTCTAGGAAGGGTCGTCTGGCTGCACTCTCACATACAAGAGAATCACGGACCCGCTTCTCGAGGAGCTCGGCCAACATCCACTAACATCCAAGCGTAGTCCAATAGAAGTTGGTTCCTTTGCACATAGACGACTCGTGCCCGGCACTACACTCCTCCCACTTTTCTCCTCTTTGGCCGCCGCCCCCATGGTAATCGTACGGTCGCACCCAAGGCAGAAGAGACAGAGACTCAAATGGGACCATGATTTCCCCCTTCCCGCAGGCACAGGAGTGCCTTTGCCCAACGGGGTACATACAGGCCGCTGCATTCTAGCGGTTAGTGACCAATATGTTTCTTGCATATTTAAAATTCCATCACATTAGTTAATAAAAAAACATTCTTGTCGGCTATCGTCCGACAATTACTTAATCAAGAAAAAACATTCTTGTTGGCTTCCGTCCAACAAGTACAGTCACTTATGTATTAGAATGTGGAGATCACACTGAGAAATAATGTACTTTACAAAAATAAAAACAAAATAAAAGTGTACATGCACCGGGTAACATCTCCGGTCATTCAAAAAATCAAAGTGAAGCTACCAGACAGTTGCCGTCAAGCACGGTCACATAAAAATTTAAAAAGACAAGCAAATATTGTGTTAAAGAAAAACTCCGGGAAATACCACTTCCGGCCCTTTTAAAAAAACAGTGTGGAGTGTGACAGTGGTCGTCAAGCACTGTCACCTATAAAAAACAAACTCATGCGACAAACTTCTAGGACATTGCTTTAGCATATTGTTGGTAAAAAAGAAGTGCATTTATAGAAGTTACTGAAGTAAATGACATGATACAGAAATGACGAAGTGATTAAAGTAAGATCGATTCACGAATCTTAACATGGAAGGATAAAAGATGACGGAATTGCCAAGACTAGTATATTGCAGGGAAAACCAAAGTATTTGTGTACAAATTTCCCGAATTTTCGCGGACCACAACAATAGTTACTACATCCGGTGGTGCGGTTTAACAGTGGCCGCTAGGCACTGTCACATACGACCACAAGGAAACATCCGTGAATGTACGAGAACATCTCAAAAAGAAAGAAGAGCTGTACCGGAACAAATCGGGGCAGATGTGCTTCGACATGAAATTCATGGCATAGCACATTGGCACTAAGACTTCCAGGAAAACATTTCCAAGAGAAGGAAGAGCTGTTTTTCTGCACTCGAACATTCACGAGAATCACGGATCCACTTCTCGGTGAAATAGTTTTTTGTTTAATTTTAGTTGTCTTTCCCTCCAGATGTCAATGAAGTGATTATTCTGCAAAATGTACTTAATCTGTATACATGTAAAGTAATTATAGGTATTTCACTTGGACAAAAATAAGATTATTTTTATTCTTATACTTTAAACCCTTTTGACAGGGTTGATAGTGATCGTCATGCACTATAACATCCTACCACAAGGAAAAAACCAGACTTAATAAGAACATACAAAAAAACATCGGTGAATGTGCGAGAACACTTTCACGGGAAACCACATCCGGCGGTGCGGGCTGATAGTGTTCGTCAGGCACCATCACAACCTACCACAAGGAAAAAAACAACTCATCTGCCACAGCATGAATCTTCCCTTGGCCTTTTAATGGAAAAAAAAACCCACTTCACGGGAAATAAACACATCCGTGAATGTGCAAAGCACTTTAAAGCGCTGTCATATAATGGAAATTACATGAAGTTTAATGCGGACGGCACCAGCTAATCTGGGACGACGCCTTACGCTCATGCATTAAAACCCCTTTTCGCAGAGCACTACTCAGATTAATTTCAATTTCGTAATTCCGACAATATTGCGATAAAAACCCGAGTGAACAATAAGACAATAGGACATATACCTATTCAAAACAATTAAATTAATTTACTCAAAATGTTTAAGAGAACTATTACTTTTATACTCCGCGTACACCGTAATACATGTACATTATCAACACCGCGAATAGGATAGAGTTTTCCAGTAAAGAAACATCAGAGTAGTAAAGATGATCACAAATATTTTTAATTGTCTTCCAATAGTAGGCTATGTAGCCTATGCTAGACGTCTGATGCGCTACAAGCCGTCTAGACGTGAATTTACATTGTCTGCATTCGAGGTCGCGTGATCAGTGGTGCGGATTTAAGTGCACCAGATGACCTGATGACCTGAATGTTTACAATGTCTGCGTCGCTGATAAAAATGTAAACAATGTGCCAAGAAATTGGGGTTTAACGTCATATAGTTCAATGAACAAGATAAAGTGGTTTGTGACCCAAATTGTTCAGCTCTTGAAACAGACATAACTCAATGGATTATTATTATTATATTTATTTATTGCTTATAATGGCTTATTAATGGACAAACAATATGTAATTGTTGCACTGAATTAAATTGATTGATTGACGCACGAAAATGTCAAGAGACACTATTGATTGACGTATTTTGTTTTGTTTGTTTTGCACTTATTATTCAATGTCGCGTAAGCCGTAAAAATTGCTTACCGGGTTAACAATTAATTCGCCGGCCAGGAAATTCGAGTAATATTACAATTGAAAATAGTTTACTCGTTTTTCGGGGCCAGGGAACAGAGAAAAGCCTGAACAGCCAGGACGAAAAAAACGGGAAGATGAAGTTCTAGAAGCGTTTATGAAGACAAAGTTTGGAAATGGCCTTGAAAAACAGCAGTGATGAATTTAGAGCGAAAGAATACGCATTTATAAATGTCTGCAAACAGCGATACCACAGAAGGGAAAGTGAACTTGGCAGTATCGCAGTCTTGGTGGTAAAAAAGCTGACATTTGCAACCTACAACAAAGGGTTGATGTGATGGTGAATACCTGCCCTGGCAGTCTCGACCTCACCATGTTGGCGACATCCAAGACTCTGCTAGCTCGAGGTTGTTTATGTGAGTATTATATTTAATGTCGTTGCTAGTGATTGCTGTAGTTGTAGACGAACCTCACGGAAAGCTAATCGTGAAAATCCTACAGAAAAGAAGTCGATGTTTATCAATAATGAAGTCAGATCGAATCACGAATCAAAGACGAACTTATGTGAACCATGTTTGTATAACACAAGGGAAAGGCCCATAACCGGCTCTCCACACTCAAATTAACAAATTAACTGCGCAAGCAATGTGAGACATTTGTCGATGTGCACATTGAATCACATTTAACAAATTAACAAAGGTCTTTAAGATACAGTTAGATACTTTGAGGAGGAATACATTGAGCAGGAGCCTCCATGTAGCTTCGGCACAATTCCAACACCGGAGAGGAACTCCAGTTGGGGCGAGTGTCTGGATTTCGTTGGTTATACAACTTGAAAAAGGAAACATTAGAAATAATTAATTGTTCTTAAATCGGTTATCCACACAATCCACGAAAATTAATGTCACACGATTAATAATGATTTGCAGCAAGAGCTTAGCTAGCTCATTAATGCGCCCGTTGCACTGAAGGAAAAGCCCATTTCTTTTGCTGGAAAAAAGCTGCAGTTTGTAGTTTTTTGCTCAGATGGCAGAAGGTTAGTGGAGGTCCTACACAAGGAAGAACAGAGGCTGTTCTGCATTCTCTTCGTCCGACCATTGATTCAGTTTGGAATACCGCTCAAACTCAAGGCGCGGAAATAGCTCAGTCGGTTAAATAGCAGGGTTTGGAGACAGAGACTGTTTTTGTGCTCTGAACGTCAACCTTCGAAACAGGAAGATGTCAGTCTCCGTGGAATAAAGCCATATCATCTGTAATAAATATAAACAAAGAAGCTGTTTCGTTCTGAAACTAGAGGGCGAACTCTATGTCAACAACTTCTCCCGAAAAGGAAAAACCAAAGGCTGTAGTCCTTCTGAAACTAGAGGAAGAGTTCTATGTATTATATAATAACCTAACCTTTATTATCTAAATAGTTAATGATGAATACTTAATATATAATAGTTTTATTTATTATTTTTATTTTAACTGGGGTCACTAACATGTTTTGGCATACAGAATTACATTATTGTTTACATTATTTTTACATTACATTATTCTCAGCAATGACACTTTAACAGAGGCAGAGTTCTACAGTGAGGGTTGTTTTGTGACCAGTGTGTAAATCTGCACAGTCTGCTGTTTACAAAGCACATCACCTATAACAAAAAGGGATACGTTCAAGTGGCCGGTGTCGTAGGCAACGGAAGAATTCTATTTATTGTGATAGTCAACACTGCCGGGACAGGAGGGATACTTATGGCCGGAGGGTTATTAGTGGCTAAGGGGTTATTTGTGGCCTGACAAGACACAACAGGGGAATTGCTTGGAACCACGGGGTCCGGCTGCAACAACAGACGCCCGGGGAACAAAGGCCCGGCAAACTGGGGAAGTAAATCGTTAATTTGGAGATAGCCTCAACAACTCCAACCTGGGAGGGACGATAGCCGGTCCCCAATGTGAGGAACATAAAGGAAAGATAATTAATCCATGTATTATTGACAGGAGGCGCATTATTACTTTTCCTGCCCAGAAAAATGACTAAATAACTTAGGTAAATAACAGGTATACATACATTATTAAATGATTATTATTTATGGACTTTTGTTTTCCTCCATTTACTTTTTGATATACTATTAATATGTCGTGTTATATGTATAATTTTAAATTGTATGAGTCTCTATCTTTGTGTGAGTCTTTATATTTGTATGAATCTTAACATTTGTATGATTTGGCAGAAATGGGTATTTCCCAGAGGAATTAGATATATGTATATACTGTACGACAATATGAATGTTTACAATTGGTAAAATTGCGCAATTCTGCAATAACAATACTCCCACCCTCACTGCCAAATTTTTAGGCGGTACAGATTCTGGAAGTTAGACAATGTCTGTTAGCACATGTTTTGTGCATAATTTTTTAATTGTATGAGTCTTTATATTACATTATTAAGAAAATGATCAAAATAACAGCGAATCCGATGCTTTAAGTGTGTTTTGTAACCCACAAACAAAGTGATTTATAGCCATTTCCAGAATGGCCGCCAAATGAAATGTGGAGTTGGGCTTTGTCGAAGAAAAAGAGATATTCCTTCTGAAAAGTAGATTCTTTCCGAGCAAAGTATGCGGTTTGCCCTCATGGCTGTCATTGAATCTACTTCCAAGCGCTAAGGAGCTGACATGTCGTGTTTGTTCGAAACCAACCGTGTTTCTTCTACAGTACAGGTCTACGCACCAGATTCTTCAAAAAGTTTCGCTTTCCATTGGTCAGTTTTCATATGTATTTGCTGGCAATCATAACTGTTGCAAATTGAATTACGCAGACAATTTGATTGTGTTCAGGTCTCAGCTGCCAAAAGTAAACGATTTTTTAGTTGCCAGCCTCCTGCAGAGTTTCCCATCGAAAATGAGATAGATGCCTCTAAATATGCCAAGCTGTACAGGGTAGATGCATCTGTTACGATGCAACTAAATTTTCACGACTAACAAGTGGACAGACTGTTGTAATTAGAGAATTTATCTGGAAAAAGGAAGATCAACCTTGCATAGTTGCTACAAGAAACACTAAAATATTCACTACATCTAGTTAGTTCTTTTTGAATGCTCTGAGCTGTTCTTGATTAGACCAAAT
Organism: Dreissena polymorpha; assembly: GCF_020536995.1. NCBI lineage: Eukaryota > Metazoa > Mollusca > Bivalvia > Myida > Dreissenidae > Dreissena > Dreissena polymorpha. Next base: position 49,115,807 of record NC_068368.1, on the reverse strand, counting down.
TCAATGTCAGAATAATAAGTCTCAAGTTTGTCTATTAAATTCGAATTCAATCAACCTAAAACAGCGTAACAAACACAATACCTGTTACCATCTATATAAATTTGCGTGTTGTTTGTTGATAAATGCTAAAAAGATTTTTTTTATAAAAACCGTTGTTAACCGAAAGTCCAGTTTTGAATTGACCATTATCTATCTTACGGAGGTTCCGTAGAAAGTCAGTGTATTACAATTGGTTTGGTTAGACACAAGATCTGTCTAGCAGAGGATTCCGGTGATAATCAATAGCGTATTTTTGAATTCAGAATTTTCGGAGTACTCGGCTTTTTCAATTTCAAAAACGTAAACATTTTGATAAACTGTTGACATGTTTTAAACATTAGAGATTATTATAATTATTATTCGAACACACCACATCACGTAACAAGGCCCTCGTTTGGCCGTTTTTGGGGCCGAAATTCTGGCCCATTCCCCCCTTAAAATAGTATACTTTTTTCCCCTATTCAACTAAAAATTCCCCCTCCCAAAAAAAAAAATTATTTTATTTTTTTACTTTATACCTATGTTGCCAGCTGGTATTGTGCTATGAACCTTTGATAACATGTATATTTATGTAAATTACATTAAAATATAGCAATTTTAAGTGTTGAATGGTTGGTGATAAGATCTTCTAAAGTCCCCTTTTCGCCCAAAACTACGCAAAATTCCCCCCTTTAAGGCCGGCCCCAATC